>NC_045806.1:47119448-47281038 GCF_009873245.2 Balaenoptera musculus | reverse complement strand
AAAAAGTGACCACAAACTTTCATTATGCAATCTTCAGAATGGCAGCTGAGCAAATCACGCTCTTTTTTTTTTTTTTTAAATCAGTGTTGTGGACAAATCGTGCAGGACATTTAGCACTTAAAATCTTTTCATTTCCTTTGGTAAAAAGTTGTAGACTGAATGGAATTTGCCGAGTTTTGCATTTACCCTATCTTTGCAATATACAGATAGATGAACAAAGTGTAGTTTGATTTTGGACAAGATATCAACAACCATTTCTTTTATGTGTCTGTGGTTTCATTAAAATCTTCATGGGGGAGGGGATATATAGGGGTAGGGAACTAAGAGGTACAAATTATTAGGAATAAAATAAGCTACAAGGATATATTATACAACACAGGGAATATAGACAATATTTTATAATAACTATAAATGGAGTATAACCTTTAAAATTTGTGAATCACTATATTGTACAGTATAACATATAATATCGTATATCAACTACAATAAAAATTTTTAAAGTCTTGGTAGGATTCAAGAGGACTGTTTGAAACTCCATTGTTCAAATCAAAGTTGCTGTGAATTGATGTATTTCTTGATATACCGTAAAAAGTACAATTGTTGGTAAGATCTGACAGAATCAGCTCTACACCATAAGGAATCACACATCTGTGACCAAACTTTCACTTTTTTTCATCTACTTTTTCATCACAGTCTCTGAATCTGGATATGTAACTTTACTCAGTTTCGTAAAGACATTAAGGTAAGGAAACGATAATGTCTATTGGTTCACTGTGATATGCCCAAGCGAATCTAGTGGCCTCTGTTTTCAAGTGGACATTAGTTACTTTTTATTGTTTTCACATTCCCTTGTCCAACATACCTGTCATAAAATTCTTTTCTACATTTTGTGTAGTATGTTCAGTTTTTGTCATTTACCTCTCTAATCCAGCTTCCATCTGTAATTAAAATAATATGATAGGCCTCCCTTGGGGTCATGCAGGCATTGATATTGTAATTATTGTCATTTTCATTATTTGATTCTTAAACAACATGATCCCAATATTCACAACGTTGAAAGTTAAAGTAGCACTGTCTCAATTCAAATAACAGTTGATGAACACTCAAAGTACAGACAGACTGTTAATACTCATGATTACAATATGGTTAACTTGCACAATTCCTTTATGAAAGATATTTTGGTTATTTTCTACTATTTGTTGTGTCAATCAATGATGCAAAGAATATACTTGTACAACATCATTTCCACATCTATGTGTCTACCACTGGAACAAATACCTGGAAGTTTATTCAAAAGCTGTTCCCTGGGTGTCTACTGAGTGCCAGGCTGGGGCCTCATGCTCAGGATTACAACATGCTTAAGTTTCACACTCAAGTCGCATCACACAGTTGACGCAACAATGCATGACCCATTATGGTGAACCCCAAATCATGGTTGTCAACATCAACAGTCAGGGGATAAAACAGCCACAGCAACTAGGGAAGGATGTAATTCATTTGCCACTAAAAGCACTGTTGCTTTCAGCCACTATTTGGGGAGGCCGCCATAAGAGCTCTACACTTTCCCCCCAACCTTCTGCATCCATCTGTGAAACCCAGGACTTTTCATGTCCCAGGGAGAGGTTTTCTGGGACAGAGGGATTTTGGCGCTGAAATCGGGATAGTCCTGGGCTAGACAATGGTCACTCTTCAACTGTCTCAACCAAAGAACTTTGTAAAATTTTACTTAAAATGTGAAATTTGGAAGGAACACCATCTGAATTAATTTACCAAACTTTACTGTCTGTGCTTGAGAGAATGGAGTTAATGAGAAAATGCTCTGATGAACATGTATTACAATTTGAAAAGGTGTTGCCAGTGTAATGCCAGGGAGAAAGCCTGGAATTTTAGCCCACCTGTCAGATAATTTCCCAAATGTTTTACTTTGGTGATAAGTCATCAGGTTCAATTATCTCTGGCTGGTGCACAAAAAGGTGTAAGGTAAATATTCCCAGTATTTCCCAATAAACTTTATGTTTACCACCTTACTTCAAATAGCCAGCAGAGTAAATTAACATTCTGAAAAACTAAACATTGAAATGCTGAAAATAGGAAGAATACTTGGACCTCTACAGGCTCCCTGTGGTGACAGAGCTGCAAAAGAGTTTAGAAATCATATCAAGCAATGTCTTCTATACACTTTAATAGAAATTGGTTGTTAAGCTATGACTTCTATCATGTGTCAAATAGTTTTATCATAAATAGTTTATTCGGGGGCAAAAGGAATATACTTATGATTTTCACTTATACAGTGATGTATGTATTGATTTAAATGACCATACCATTTGTAAATTATTTTGAATATCATCTTTGCATGCATGTGGTCTCAGGTTTCTTTCCCTCGCAGGCCCTCCTTTAGAGGTGGAAGAGGTTCTGAAAATAAGGATGGATTCTCTTTCAGCTCTCAGTTTCTTCCCTGATTCTTCATTAGGGTTTATCCAATTGCAGCTCTATTTTTAACCATCTCGAGTGCCCCCAGAAACAGGGGTTGACCCACTGTGTATGAGCTGGATGGTAAAAAGGGCAAGTGACTCCAGTGGTAGGTAGTGACCCTAGACCATCATTTTTTCCTCCCCTCCTGCCAGCCCCCACCTCACACTTTGCCAGCAATTGAGAGACTTGAGGCTCCTTCCTTCCATCTGCCACCAGAGTCAATCAGACCTATGGAGATCAAATGCTGTGGATTTTTAAGGTCAGGTATGATTACATCTAATTTTATCGCTTTGGAAACTGCAATTTATTTAATGTGTGGGCAAATGTGATTCAATTTTCATATCTCTATGAGGACTGATATGCCTACATTCACAAAACAAAGTCAAGTCAAGTAAAAAAAAAATCAGGTCATACTATATACTATAAAGATCCTATTTATAGTACGATCTTAGTCATCTAAAATATGCACATGCACAGAATATAAGAGGGGAGGAAATATATTGCAATACAAACAGTGGGGATTTATGGTGACAACATTCAACTTTCTTTCCTCTTTCTTTGTTTCCACAAATTGTTGTCATGTGCCTATGCTATATTTTCACGATGGAAAGATTGCCACCCCGTGTCTCAGGGTAATGGATCCCCAGGGACAGGGGATCCCCTAGGCAGAAGTTCCTAAAGAGTGCAAGATTCCTTTGCTATATTGCCGTTGCTCTGCAGATGGTGCTGATTTTGGTTAGGAAGTGTACCCTTGGTTATGATCCCTAGAAACCTCTCTGCACCTTTGTTATGTTCTCTACCAAGCTTACATACTACATACAAGAGAGTAAATAAGTCCTGTCGCCTGGTTTCTTTCAGGTAAGAAAATTTCAAGCACACCACCCTCAACATCCTTACCAAAGGCACATATTACTGTGTGCCTAATTTGTTCATATGTCCTTCAACAAGAACAAAAAAAAGTGATTTTTTAAAAAAATAAAATATTGTCTAAGAAATCAGGAAGACATCCTCTTTATTCAAAGTTCTTTCTCTAGGTAAATAAACCTTGTTTCAAATTGCAGAGCCATTTCCAGCACTGCTTGTTGAAGATTGGTTTATATCTGCCAGAATCTACAATTGACATGACGTCCATGAATATGTGACTGATATTTCACAGACATTTTTCATATTTCACTTGCTATTGTTCTCATGAATGTGACTTTTTATTTTCTGTTCCTCATCTCTTGCCCCCACATTATTAACCCCGGTAATCCAAGCATTTCATTTTTTATTTTTAACTTTTTATTATGGAAAAGTTCAAACATATAAAAGCAGAAAGAATAGTACAATGCACCCCATGTACCCATTAAGTTCAGAGTCATCAATTTCAACAAGCATTAACTTTCTTCAATTCTTGTTTCATCTATCCCCCATCATACTTAAACTTTTCTTTCTGGAGTGCCATGAAACAAAGCATAGACATCCACTCATTTCATCCAGAAATTCACTTTAATAGGTAAGGACCAGTTTTAACATAACCACGGCACAGTATCATACCCAAGAAAATGACCAAGATTGACGTAACATCATCTACTACCCGATAGCTTTTCCATTCCCCCAGTTGTCTCATAAATGTACTTATACAGTTTGTTTGAGCCAATTAGGATCCGAAAAGTTCCACACATTACATGTGGTTGATATGTCACTTAGCATCTTTTAATATACTACATTTCCCCTCATTCTTTCCATGCCATTTATTTGCTGAAGAAAATATAATCTGCTCACTTCTTGCCAGGACTGGAAAAACAGAGGGGCCCTGGTTTAGAAGCCTGGCTAGGACACAATGGCAGTCACGGTTTTCCTGGTCCTCAGGCCAGAGGGTTGGGTCTGGGAAGATGCTGGGTCATTCCTTCCTTCTTTTTTCTATTTAAAAAATTTGCTTTCGTGTGTTTCATGTGTACAACTTTTAAAATGAAAAATAGAAACGTAAATAGAAACAAAGACCCTTAATCAGATCATGCGCCTTGGTTTTTATTGTCATTGTGGAATGGCTACATATTCCAAATTCCATTCATAGGAATTAGGGCTCATCTCTCCACGTCACTTTTTTTTTTTAATATTACTTTTTATTTATTTATTTATTTATTTATTTATTTATTTATTTATTTATTTATTTTTTATTTTATGGCTGTGTTGGGTCTTCATTTCTGTGCGAGGGCTTTCTCTAGTTGCGGCAAGTGGGGGCCACTCTTCATCGCGGTGCGTGGGCCTCTCACCATCGTGGCCTCTCTTGTTGTGGAGCACAGGCTCCAGACGCGCAGGCTCAGTAATTGTGGCTCACGGGCCTAGTTGCTCCGCGGCATGTGGGATCTTCCCAGACCAGGGCTCGAACCCGTGTCCCCTGCACTGGCAGGCAGATTCTCAACCACTGCGCCATCAGGGAAGCCCTCTCCACGTCACTTTTTGACCCACCTACAACACTCCAGTCCAGGGAACTGTCTCAAACAGTTACATTCCCTCCTTAGCTTTAGTGTGAACTGTGGTGAATCTTGTCAGGATTCCTTGGAATGGTTGCTCTCCTCTACCCAAGAGGAAAGATTCTGAAACACGTCCCCTCATATTCCCAGGAAACAAAGGCCCCTTGGACCCACTCCATTCAGATCTTACTAGGTTCTCCAGGGAAGATCAGTAGAAATTGGAGAGTCATGTGTCAACTACCACCTTCACCTCTGGGGCTCCCTGCCATCTCCTCTTGTTTTCTATTCAAGAAAGGAGCAGTCCCACCTTGACATTTCTCATCTAACTAGGATCAGTAGTGGTGACAGAGGTCGAGGGTAGTCTTCGTGATGGTCTCACCATCTGTTGCTTTCAGTATTGGGTACTTTCCAGAAGCAAAGT
Source organism: Balaenoptera musculus (assembly GCF_009873245.2). NCBI lineage: Eukaryota > Metazoa > Chordata > Mammalia > Artiodactyla > Balaenopteridae > Balaenoptera > Balaenoptera musculus. The sequence goes on along the minus strand of NC_045806.1, from coordinate 47,275,689 downwards.
TGTATATGGGGATACTATTTGAAATAATAAACGTAAGTATTTGTCATTATTTTTACAATAAATATTTTACCTTCCGACAGTCACAATGGCTCTGGGATGGGGAAAAGTGTGTATGTCCCCTTGAGAAGAAGGATGGCATGATATGAGTGTTAGGTCACTGACTCTTGAATAGAAGAAATAAAAGAAAGTGTTTCCTTCTCAGAAGTGTGGGAAGGGGAGAGAGAGAGAGAGAGAGAGAGAGAGAGAGAGAGAGAGAGAGAGAGAAAGAGGAGAAAATCAGTTAGATGTGTGTGTCCTGATATCATCTTCCGAAAAATCCTGTAAGTAGTGGTATTAGATGGATGGGAAAGCTGGGTATAGAGGCGGCATGTGCAACAACACTGGGGCCATTATGACAGTTGGCAGATGAAAGATTTTTTGCAGCTTGTGAAGACATTTCACTCAGAGTGGATAGGGAGAGAACAGACCTATGTCTGCGCTCCTGAACCTTCCTCAGGTCCCATTTGCTTTAGAAGAGATCAAGAATATCTCACCAGCATCATGGAAGTGTGCAGAAGGCAGTTGCATGTTTGTTGCTGAGCACACCAGAGTCCCTCTAATGGGGATGAAGGGATGTTGGAGCACATTGGTCTACAAAGTGTGGTGTGCACACACACATGAGGTGGGTAAGAAGAGCTATTGAGGTGTCAAAAGGAAACATTAGAAATTCTAAGCATATAAAAATGAAAAAAAATTTTTAAATTTAAAAAAATCACATCTTTTCCCATTTCTAATTTTATTGTATGTTTTATGATGATTATTGCATACTAATACGGTGTCAACAGTATGTAATTTGTAAATTAATGTACATATATTGGAGGTATGTGTTCAAAATCTTTTATTACTGGTGCATGTATTAGACTCTCAGGCTACTGTAACAAATGACCACAAACTGGGTGGTGAGAACATCAGGAATGTATTTTCTCACATTTCTGGAGGCTAGACATCTGAAGCAAGGTATTGGCAGAGCCAAGCTCCCTCTGAGGCCTCCAGGGCAGGATCCCTCCTTGCCTCTTTCTAGCCTCTGGTGGTTGTGGCAATCCTTGGTGTTCCTTGGCTTGTAGACGTTTCACTCCAATCTCTGCCTTCTTCTTCGCATGGCGTGTTCCTCCATGTGAGTCTGTGTCTCCATCTGTTCTCTATTTTTTATGAAGACAACAGTCATACTGGATTTAGGGTCCACCCTAATCCAGTATGGCCTCGCCTTAACTAATTACATCTGCAAAGACCTTATTTCCAGATAGAGTCACATTCTGAGGTTCCGGGTAGACATAAATCTTTGGGGGCACACTATTCATCCGACTGCAGTGTGAAATGAAAAATGATCAGAGACCATTGTTGTAGTAAATATTACACTGGGCACCCTCATTGGAGTCAGCTTTGAGTTGCAACCAAATCTCAGGGGGACCCATAAGTCTAGCAAGAGAACAGTCCAATAAGGAAACAGTATTCACACTGCATAGGCACATAAGCAGAACCCCAAAACAGCACTCAGACTGTGGGCACCTCTGTACTGCCACCATGATATAGCTTAAGTGGAATCCTTTCCACCAATCCCCAGACATAATTATATAGAGGAGAAGGAGAAATAAGTAGAACTTAGTCTTGACTCAATAAGTGCCTGAAATGAAGCAGCCAAATTGGAAGAGCCTGAAGAATCTTTAATCATGAAATGTAAGTGGTCATCCCCTGTCCGCCATTAGTACCCATTGGAGTGTGTACTGGAAAAGCAGGATTAGCTGTGGAAAACAAAGAAGGCATTTTGTCTTTGCACAACAGAGCCTACTGTATTAAATTTTGAGATTCTGTTAACAGATAGTCTGTGAAAATGGGCCTCCCTCTCAATTTATGGTGTTTATATCCCTCTAGTGGTTTCAAACTTCACCTAAAAACTGGCATCTCCCATATTATATGCATTTTGAACCAGCTCGCAGATAATGGAGGGCAGTGCTATTTAATATTTAAGAGCAAAGTACATAGCTTGGACTTGGAGACACTTGGTTTCAAATCCTTGTTCTGCCATTTAATAGGGACCTTGCATGTCCCTGCACAAGCTACCTAACCTCTCTGAATCCCAGTTATCTCATCTGGAAAATGGGGGATTATAAACCCTATCACATAGGGTTGCTGTGAGGGTGAAATTATATAATACAAATATAAATACATGCCCAGAACATAATAGGTTCTCACTTAATGTAAGCTATGGCTATGGATTACATTCCTTTCTCATTCAGGAATCTGCCCCAGGATCAGGGGGTGAATCCTGTACCACCTTCAGGGCATCCCAGCAACTTTCCTGGCTGTGCTACTGCACAATTTGCCCTTAGCGTAATGTTTTGTCACACGTGCCCCCTAAGCTTTGGTGGTCTTCATATTTTAAAATAATACCGTATCCTTCATTTAAAGATGAGTGAGGCAATATTCTGTTATCGGCTGATTTCCTTGTGGCAGCACCTCACTAACTTGAAAGTCTGTATCATCACTGTCACTGACACCTTTTTCACTAGATGCTCAAAAAGATCCATTCACCCACACATCTAATATTTTTGACTGTTTAATATGCACGAGGTACCGTTCTAGGAAGCAGGGATACAGCAGTGAGCTAAGCAAACAAGCAAACAAAACCTTGATCCTATAGAGCTAGCATCCCAGTAAAATAATGATGAGAGGATTGACCCATGGATGGACCCTCCGGCCATAGACTCTGCTGTGATTTCCAGAGAAATCAGACAGGACAGACAAGCTTTTTTCCCCACCTTAGTGGGAATGTGACCAGCTTCATAGTACACTTTCTTATCTATTCTTATATTTAGCAATGATAAGAATCATAATATCTGCTTAGCCCCCCTTGCACTTTACAGAGCAGTTGCACGCACTGAACCTCATTTACTGTACCTCATCTTGTTGAGTAGGTATTACTTTGGTTACATCCACTTTACAGTTGATGCAGTTGATGATGTTGAGACTCAGAGAAGTGAAAGGCTTTGTCCACTGTCACACAGCCCAGTGAAAGTGAGGAAGCCAGTCCTTCTGATTCCAAATCCCATTCTTGTAAGTAGTACAAACAGCCCCAACCCATACGGATTGAGAAAGTGGATGATCATAAACCGGAGTGTGCAGGGCAAAGTGTGTGTGTGTGTTTTCACCAAAAGAGAATGTTTATCAAGGGATGAAAGACAATTGCCTTAGTGCAATTAGTGATGTTTCTGCAGCCCTGTGGGCTTCTAGCCACAGCCAAGCAAGTAGTACCAAACCCGACGGCCTGCTGGTTGACTCACATGTCCTCCCTTCCCAAGCACCACAGTGTCTGACCCACCTGAGGCTTACTCTCACTGTACAGAGATCTCAGTGGCAGCAAGGTGCCCACTCTTGATCACGTGGGACTGGAAAAGATAGCCATTTCCTACCCATATACTTATTAAGAGATGAGCACCCTCTATAGTCTTCCGGAGCTGGGGTGAGACTAGGGGTAGATATGGAGAAGGAGCTCAGCTGGCACAGCCAGTCCAGGCTTGACTTCTCTGCCTTAGGAGAGAGACACGACAGGCCAGAAGCTGGGTTTGCTACCACCATTGGGGTCCAAAAGCCGCAAACATGACTTCTGGCTAGTGATTCCTCCTTCCAATAAAGCAGTACACAGTGGGGTGCAGTGAAAGGGGATAGCTACCTGGGGTGGTAAAAATGATGCATCCCACTACTTCCCCCATGGCTTTCCCATCTCCACTTTGGTGCCAACTGCACTTATGGAACTGTGTTCAGCCTACATGTGGGAACACGGATGCTGATATGGATAGACTGGGCTACGTTGAGGAGAACTCTAGCATAGAGGTCTAACTGGGTCCCTGCTGTAGGTACAGCTTCTTCCACTCTCCTGGCATGTCCAGTTCCGACAATTTTCTTAAAACTGATAATTCAGAGGCATTTTATTTTTCAAAATCTACTTCCTGGTTTTATTCTCATACAATCTCTTCACTGATCCACACACTTCTTGCCAGAACTAGAGAGCCACACGGGTCCTGATTAGAAGCGTGGCTGAAGAATATTGGGCTGATGGTTTTCCTGGTGCTTGGGACTTAGGGTCTAGCCTAGATGGCCTCACTCCCAGTTGCTGGAGTTCTGAACCCTACCCTATGGGAGTCTTCTGAGAGAGGGCAGAGGGCTTTGGAGGCATCAGCTACACGGTGAGGGGAAGGAGGAACCATTTCTCCTCCGCAGGCAGTATGAGCTAGATGACCAGGGCCCTGTGTTGAGGCCCTCTGCTGCTGACGATCTTCAGAAGTTTTCACTCGATGTGTTTCTTAGTTATAGGTCCCAAGCCTCATATCAAAGGTCAGCATGCCATGGACTGAGGTTTTCTTGGGGACTCAGTCTGATTTTACGGAGCTGGAGGGAGGAAGGGGCTGCCGGGAGACCCCTTGGGGGTTCTGAGGAAATCTTCACTGTGTTGGCGGCTCCGGGTCACAGGGTAGGATTCCCCGGCCTTCCCTCGTCACACTTCTTTTTCCTTCCAGATAACTGTCTGCTACTTTGCACGATGATCTCCCATTCCCTGTCCTGACATGTAAGTTGCTTGTACTCCTTCAGCACTCCCTGCACACGTGCACTCTGTCTTCTTTCAGGGGGCGGGATTCTTGAGACTAGTGTTTGGAGAGAACAGCAGATATACCTGTTTTCTTTTCACAGCTACATTCCTAGAGGGTCATGCCAGAGGGGAGGGAGGCCTCACAGCAGGGAGAGGAAGGAAGCAGCAAACAGTGAACAGAAGGAGCAGAGAAACAAGCTGCCATGCCTCTGGCCTTTGGAGCTATCCAGGCTGGATACCAGGAACCGGGTTCTTCTGTGACCCAGGGCTCCAGAGAGGCTGTAAGTGCCACCTCCTCACAGTAACGGCTGCTCAGGACCTGGAACCGTGTTGGCCACCCACAACTTTCCCACCTTAACATTTTTGTGGATGATGATGATGATGATGATGTGTGGGTGCGTGTGTGTGTGTGTGTGAAAGAGAAAGAGAGAGAGAGAGAAAGCCTGTCAGATCACTAGCTTCACATCTATGTACTCTAGGCCTGGGGAGACTGAAGAACCAGAGGCTCAGAAATGCATCGTTAACCTTCCTTCTTTCTCAAAATTTGGGTAGTTTTGGTAGACATAACTTGCTTCTCCTTCTCGTGTGTGTGTGTTTGTGTGTATGCGTGCACCCACATGTGTGTGTGTGTTTGTCTTAGTGAGTATACCTTTTTTGTAATGTGTGTTATTTGCTAGGTATCTGTGCATGTGTGCATTTCTGGGTGCCGCATCCCCCCCAAAGATTTTCTCTCTCTTTTTGTGGATATATATATGCGGGGTGGTGGGGGGGGGGACGTGTGGCTACAAGGTGCCTACGTATTTTTAGATATACTCGCGGGTGTCGAAGTGTATGTGGTGTGTTTCTGGGCTGTACATATGGTGAGGGGGCCAAGTGTACCAGTGTGTACACCTGGGTGTGTGTTTGCCTGCCTGGGAATGTAAGCCTGTAAGCACACTCTCAGAAGTGACGATTGGGCTGACGTCCCATCTGGGAGAGTCTGGACATGTGTGAGGTGGCTGGCTGTGGGTATGAGGGGATGCATGTACACTTTTGGGGAGCAGTTGATGTCCTTATCTATGACTTGAGAGGCAAGGAGGAGTTGTCACCTGCTGGGGAGAAGAGACACTTACTTGATCACTATTGGGGCCCAGAACATGCCTGTCAGAACTTGGTCAAGGAGCAGAGAATGAGAGCTGGGCCTGCTGAAACAGGAAGAGATAGCAGAGAGGTCAGGAGGGCCAGATGAGCATGTAAAAATAGGAGTAGTCAGACAGGCTTCCAGTACTGGGAGCACAGAGCAACCGTGTCAGGAGCAGACTTGAGGGTACTAGAACAGCCCATGGTACGCCAGCTTCTGTAGAGCTGCCTTGGGGACTGGGGTGAGAGGGGCAGCCCAGTTGAAAGACCAGACATGGGCCGTGGGCAACAGGAAGATATGCTGAAGCCAAGGTGCAGAGGAATATGGTGGGAGGGTGGGCCCTAACAGAGAGCAGAAAAGGAAACAGTTTCTGAGGAAAAGGAGACCCCCTGATAGGCTGTGCTGTGCTGCCACCTTCCACTTACCTCAACCCGAGGGTCAAACTTTCATGGACTAGCCCAAGCCAAGCCCTGGGGTCTGTGCCACTGAGAGGTTCACCAGCCTATGGTGATACGTGCATCGACTTTGATGATCAGCCTTGAGACAAAGAGCAGTTCTATCTATCAGATGTTTGCAGGGTCTTATTTTGCTTGTTGTTTCGTCTTTCCTTTTGCCCCTTAGTACCATCCCTTGAGGCAAATAATAATTTTGTCCCATATGACCTGAGGAGCAAGGTGATTCCTCCACAACAAGGGTGAGGAGACCAGAGTTCAGGAACAGCCAGATCCTCTGAACTGCCCCGGGTGCACACAGTGAGGGGCAGCTGTGATAAATGTTCTCTCCCCAACTAGGTAGTTCCTCTTCAGCAATGCATTAATATGTGTATGCATGAGAATACAAGAGTGTGTGTGTGTGTGTGTGTGTGTGTGTGTGCTGTAAACTGCCCAGATGAGGGTTTTAGAGCTTCCAACTGCCTGGTGCATTGTCTCAGAGATTGGGGACTTGTTTGCAGATAACCTTGATTGGAGGGAAGGAAGTGAGGGGGACCAGTATCCTGAGAGGGGCAGAGTGGGTTTGGCAGAACTGGTTCAGAGTCCACGTTCAAGTACAGGGTTGGGGATCAGGCCATGCCATGCACCTCTGCGCAGAATGCAGCTCGGCCCTGGCACTTGGGTCCTGGCAGCTGTGTGAACTGCTGAGGACAATATCAACATCACGAGGATCATCATCTTATTTGGAGGCTGCACTGAAGTTCTCTCAGTGGACTTCAAGATTGCTCATTGGAGACTATAGTGAACAGATAGGTCTTGATAGCATTTTGTGTCACCCTTTCGAGACTCCCAGACACAACAACTGTGGGAATCTTTGCCAAGGCGGCTGATGAGGTCACCAGTGATAATAGACGGGGCTCTGAGTCACAGTACTTGTTTGTATGGATACACAGAAAACTGGTGTCAATGTTTGTGCGTGTGTGTTTGTGTGTGTGTGTGTGTGTGTGTGTGTGTGTAGCATTAAGAATGAATACCTATATATAGATGTTATTATAATTTTTTATCATATTCACTATCATCATTATCACCTTCCTGACTATGCACTGAAAGTATACACACAAATGTTAGCACAGGTAAACTCTGGATGTTGGGATTAAGGCTAAATATTTCCCCGGGTCTTTATACTTTCAGGGCTTGCAGAAATGTGTGCAACGAGCGTGAAGCTTTCCCACAGTCATAAAATACAAAAAGCTACAAAGTAAGTTTGATCTTTCCTTGACTGTCAAGGCCCAGGGGAAGTCTTGACCACTGTGATTCTTCATTTTGAACTCCTGTACTGTTTTTTGCACACACAACGCTCTGGACACTTCCATGAGCAATCGAATCATTTGGTATTTTTCTCTTCTTTTTACTTGCAATTTCTTGTTATTTAATTTCTCTCATGATAAGAACCGTATTTTGTAATAATTCCCTTGCAATAGAAACCGCTGATTGAATGTCTCTGATGGACCAGGCACTGTGCCAGAGCAGGAAGCATGAAACTGCAGTCCGTGGACACTTGCTGCTTCGCCAAAGTGTGTTACTGATCTGCGGTAAGTACATAATTTGACAGTTCATGTTTAGAAAGTTCTATAGCATATGGCGAGAGTCTCTATGACATTTAAAACAATCGGGGCTTGTGTTTTGTGTGTCTTTGCCACTTTCCTTCTTTCTATTAATTCATTTTCCTTGCGTTATACAAATGTATTGATCCGAGAGTGACTGCCTTGGGAAAAGACAAATACTCGTCCTTCACCACAGATAGTTTGAGAAGCAGCAGTCTGGGGACTTTGTGAAGATCAGCTGATTTATTTTCCACAACATGTCTATAAAGCAGGAGGCATTATGACTGTTATGGAGGTGTATGCGGAGGCTGACACAAGTTAGATGACTTCGACTAGGTCCCCAAGCCATCGTGGTAGACACCTTGGGGTTGGGACCAGCATGTTCCCACTCGGCTTGCATAGTTTACCTCAACTGCTGCTGCTCCATTGGTGCCCAGCACTTGTTTATCTTATCAGAACTTCAGAAATACTGATTACACAATCCTGGCGGCTGCTCTTCACCTCACAGCATCTTATGGGCAATGCTGCCTCAGGACCAGCTTGATGTCGGCCTTTAGTACAGTCGCTGCAGCAGGACTGGGAGCATCTTGGAGGAGCTAGCCTCTGCAAAGAGGGACATAGTTTCAAGCATGTAAACTAGAGCACTGTTCGAAGGGAAAACAGAGTAAAACGATACTAAATGTCCATTTGTCCTTGATTGCCGTTTCTGGGTCAGGCCTACTGGAGAGGGTAGGAAGTGGGTGTGTGCCTTAGAGGAGTGCATCTATAAAATAGGCCTCCCTCCACATCTGTGTCCCCTATGGCCCCAGTGCCCTCTCTTCTTCCTCTGTTCCTTTCTTCTCATGGAGTCTGAACTCATTCTCACTGGGTCAGATCAGCCATAAGATCATTCTTTTCCTGGGATAGGCCTGGACCCTGTGACCTGAGACCCAATCCTGTGAAAGCTTTATCTAGCCTCAGGCTTACCCTGCAGATGGGGCCCCACCTCAGGGAGAAGCTCATTCCTTGGGGTCATATCGGATGGGATCTTTTGCCAGACAGGTTTTGTAGGGAGTGGAAAGACGCCAGAATGAAGCCGACTGGAGGAAGCCCCACAGAGAGCAAAGAGACCGTGAGCCCGCACATGCGTGCATGCATGTGTGCATGTGCTTGTCCAAGAGTCTAAAGTATAGTGCCCCAAATGGCACAGTGGCTTTATAGTTTGATCAGAGTTGTTAATGTCCCCAGGGAGTTACTGTCCTGGCTTGGTCAGACAACAGCCTTCAGGTAGTAAGGATCTTCTAAGAGTCAAGGAGAGGGCAGTTCTGTGGTTCTGGGATGTCTGTTCCACTTGGAGCTGGACCAGCCTTCAGAGTAGGGGTCTGTTTTAAGCAAGTCAAGGTCACAGGGGTTCTGCCACTCAGCCTCAGACTCAGAACAGAGCTCCACCGCTGAAGTAGCAGCGTCATACAGGAAATTGAGGCTGATGCTCTGACATACAGACTGTGGCTATTGTGTGGTCATTTGAAGCAGCGGTGGTTCAGTGGGGAGACTTGTTACCAGTGTAGGGGGCAGCAAGAGTAATTCCACACTGAGACTTGCCAGCAGGTCTGAGCCTATGGTTATCAGACTGTCTTGAGAATCAGACTGTTTGGGCTCAAAAATTTACTCCTCCAATTGCTTGCTAAGTGCCCTTGGCCAGTCCACCTGACCAACTCGTGTAGCACATCTCTAACTTGTAAAATGGGGATCACAATATAACCTCCATCACTGAGTTGTTTGGAGTATTAAAAGTTACTAAGGTGCTCTGAAGTGCACCTGGCACATAATAGATGCTCAACACACAGGGAGGTTCAACAAATAAGGCAAGTGCCTGAGCTCAGCTAGAAGAGTTCAGGGGGGCCAGAAAGCCACGCTGACCTCTACCCCATCCAGTAGCGATATGATTTGCAACTCCTTGTGCATGCTCTAGCCCTCCTCTTTATGCAAGGGCCACGTAACCTCCTGCCTCCTCAGTTACTGCTCCAACAAATCTCTCTGCCTTCCCTGTGCTGTTGATTTCACTCCTCTCCGCTGTGTACTTCCCCATCAGCACAATGTTATTTCTGCCATCTGAAGTAAATCTTCTCACGACTCCCTCTTCCTCCACCAGATGCTGCCCAATTTCTTTGCTCCGCTTTGCAGCAAAACTCCTTTTAAGACCTGTCTGTATTCACTGACTCCCCCACCTTCCATTCTCTTAAGCCTGTCCAAAGCAGGCTTTATCATCCACTTCTCCAATGAAGCTGCCCTCATCAAGGTCACCAGGGACCTCTGAATTGCTAATTCCAGTGGTCAGTTCTCACTCCTCCTCTTATTTCACCTGGCATCAGCACTTTGAGCATAGTTGACCACTGGCTCTCCCTTGATACACTTTGCTTCACATGGCTCCCAGGACACTACACTCTCAGTCTATAGCGCTGCTGGCCACTTCTCACTCAGTCTCCTCAACTGGTGCCTCCTCACCTCCTCTTCTCCCTGATCCCTTTATGCCACAGGTCTCTGTGCATGATCTTCTTCTCTTCTCTACGTACACTCACTCCTTAGCCAATCTCAAATAGTCTCATGGCCTTCTAATACCATCTCTACATCTTAGGCACAACCTATCAGACACATTCCTGACTTCTGTGCAACTGAATTCTGTACAACTGCCTACTCAACTCATATGAGTGTCAAAGAGACATCTTAATTCAATATGTCCTGAACTGAATACTTGATACCCTCCCTCACCTATAAAACCTGTTGCAACTAGGGTATTCCCTGTATCCATTGGCAGCTATCCCACTCTACTAGTCGCTTGGGCAAAAAAATCTGGAGTCAGGCTCGACTCCTCTCTGACACTCCATATCTAAACCATCAGGAATTCTGTTAGGTCAGCCACAAGGTGTATCCAGAAACTCAGCAGTTCTCATCATATCTGCTGTTACCAGGATGATCCAAACCACCATCACCATCTCTAGCCTGACTTACAGCAATAGCTTCCTACCTGGTCTTCCTGCTCCCACCCTTGCCTGTTTTCTCTGTATTCTCAACATAGTAAGTAATCAAAGTGATCCTTTCAGAAGGTAATTCAGATTGTGCCACTCCTCTGCTCAATCCCTTACTGCCTCCATCCTCCCACACCCCTCACATTCACGGCAAACAAGAGCCTAGTTCCTTACAATGACCTACTAGGCCTTACATAATGTGGGATTCTGTTCAGCTCTCTGACCTTATCTCCAGTTCTTGTCCTTTTTGCTCACTCCACGCCAGCCACACTGGCCTCTCCATCCTTCTCCAGATGTGCTAGACGCTCCCAGGCCTTTGAGCCTTTGCACTGACTGGTCCTTCTGCCTGAACAATGCTTCCTTGATATATCAGCAAGGCAAACCCCCTCACCTTCTTCATTTCTTTGGTCAACTGTCACCTCGCCAGTGAGGACCACCCTGCCCACCCATTAGTATTGAATTTAGTACTCCCTTTCTTTCTTGGCATTTCCCATCTGCCTTACCCTGTTCTGGTCAGCTTACCACTGCCCCTTCCCCCACCAACCAGAGAACTTATCACCTTCTAGGTCCAGTATAATTTGCTATTTAAAAGGTTTACCTTCTATCTTCTGTTTTTGTACAAGAGAGCTCGTGATTTGTTCATATATGTTTCCCAGGTGACTGGCACAAGTAGACCTTTGTAAATACGTGTAGAGTGAGTGAATGGATGAATTGTTAGATAATCACAGCATCCAAAATAACGTAGGCCCAGCTATTTTTGAGACTTCACGGGCCGAAAATGAATCAAGGGGCTCCTTGATCAGAGTTACAGGAGAGATTTCAGGCACTTCTCATGTGTTGCCCATTTTGAGATAACATTTGCAAGGGTGTCGTTTGTCACAGGAACTGAGGCAGAAGTTGACCAGTCAAGAAGTGGGCCTGATTTTCAGCAGCTGTTGGTGGGCTCTCCCTTCCCCTCCAAGTCACCCTGTGTGAGCTTTATGCCTGTTGGGTGGTGAGCAGTACAAGCCCAGAGTCCACTTTTCCTCCCAAAACCTGTTCTCCAAGCCCTGGATTGCTCCAGAGTTGTTCTTCTTATATAGCTTTGGCTGAGCTGAGACTCTCCTTTGTGCAAGGGTCCTCACACAGATTTTCAAAGAAATTCCATTAGCTCTTTGAGGTTTAACTGTTTCATGGCCCGCAAGCCCTGGAGTAGCCTGTAAACCAGTCTCAGTACATCTTCATACCAATCACCTTTCTCCACCGCCACCACGACTTCAAAATCATTTCCTTCAGAAAGCTGGAATTCTATGCTTCTGCCAAAGGAAGGAGACAGAGGGATCCTGACTGCTTCCCATCTCACGGGGGTGAATGTGAGCCCAGGCGGAATCCACATCTGTCTTTCACCATGACCGTGGCCTGCTGTGCACCTGGCCGATGAGGCCAGGGCCACAACACTGGGCCCAAGGAGGACACCCTTCAGCCTGTCTTTTTGCATGGGCAGATACCCACTGTTTGCTGCCTGTGTCCTACCCCAGGAACTCTATTCTGCTCAAGTTAAGAAGTCCTCCTGGGCCATTTTGCCTTCCGGGTTGGAAACATCATCAATGAGCAATGTTGCAGGCCCAGAAATGTTGCTGTTTGGTTGGTCCACTGTGCGACAGCCAGGACCTAGGATTTGAGGATTGATGGAGTGCTCAGGGTGGCAAAGTTTATGAGCAACGTGTTGTGATGGGGAAGACACCCTTGTTTTGGAAGAAAATAGTCATTCTACAGATAGCAACGCCTCAAGGATGCCTGGCAATTGGGGCCACAACAAATGAGAATAAACAGACGCCCACAGCTGCTTAATGGCTTCTTAATCTTACTTTCCCACACCTCCTCACCCCCTCCAGCATGCTCCTTCTCACTTTTACCCTGGGTTGTGGTGAAGTTTGAAGACAAAAGACTTCCCCAAGGCTGGGTGGAGCCCCAGGTGTCCTGGTGATGATGCAGTCTGCCCGTCATTTTCATGTAACAGTGTGGGCTTTAGACTTGGCCCACCCTGGGTCATTTCCAGGGCAGTCACTGACCAACCAGGTAACCCCAGCAACTTGCTTCTGGTATCTGACCCTGAGTTTCTTCCTCTGTAAACTTGTCCTAGTGGCGCCTACCTTGCCAGACTGTTGCGAAAGTTAGAGACGATGTATGAAAACAGCAGTCAAAGTGCCTGGCACAATTTAGGCACTCAGGAAATGGCAGCTGCCCCTCTTGATATGCATTGAGGACTTTTGGGCTCTCTACCCCTGAGTTCCCTAAACAGCTGGAGTTTTCTAGAACCCAGGAACTCAATCCACTTCAGCGGCATCTTGGCAACTAAAAGTGCAGCTTTTCCACTCACTTTGTGGAGACTCTGCTGGGGTGGGGCCAGCTTAGGTTGCTGATTTACAAAGCAAGAGGCTCTCAGCTTGTGTCCTATCTGGATACTGCTCAAAGCTGAAAGAATTCATGTAACTGAAACAATGAGTAGTATCTTTTGCCCATCACCTTCTAGAAACCCCTTTTCCTGCCTGTCCCTCAGCCCTGTCATTCATTTCACAGCCACCGGAAATCCCGACCTTGTTCAGTGTTCACCTGAGCAAATGAAGATTAACTCTTTGCAGTACCAAGGTAGTGCGTTGGGGTGGGGAGGGGTGGGAGACACACTGAACTTCCAGGCCAAGGGGGGAATGAGCCTGGGCCATTGGTTGCTCCCTTGTTGGGCTGGGGAAAGTCACCCAGTCCTTGGCACATCCCTGGGGAGCCTCCTGCCTGAGGCCTTCAGGATTCCAGCAGTCATCTGTTTTACAGTGCAGCTTGCGGTATACTCCCACTCTTCCCTCCCTTTATCCTGGGCACTGCTAATTCCCTGACTGAATTCAGCTTCTTGGCCCATACTTGCAAATAGCCTTTTTAGGCAACTGGATGATTATTCCCCACCAGAGCCAAAGAAAACCTGGATTCAGACAGGGTTTGGAAGGACATTATTTCTTTCCCTGAGCTAGCTGGCACTTCCTGCAAAACGGTGGGGGGGGGGGGTGGTGGTGGTGGTGGTGGTAATCTTACTGACCTGACAGAAATAATGTGTGGCAAGCTCCCAGTACAGAGATGTTCAACAAATCTTTGCTCTGCAGGTTCTCCCACTTACTAGTTGACTAACCTGGAGGTGACTGACTTCTATGAGCCCCTTCCTGTTAAAAGGGGGAGAGGTTAAAGTCAGCCTTGTTCCCAAAAGGATTTGAGGCTGCAGTTGGGGTTACTGAGAACTGTCCCACTGACTTCACATGTTTCTTTTGAAGATAGAGACCTTGTGAGTACATTGGCAGGCAGAGAAGGACAGCCGGGTGGCCTATAGGGAAGCACTCTGGATTTGCTGGGAATGGACATGGGGTCTTGTCTAGGATCTGTCACTTGCCACCCCGGTGGCTCTAGACCAGAAAGTCACGCAGTAATCTGAACCTCAGATTCATACCTTGTCTACCTCTGGAGCGGGTATGGACAAATATGGCTCCTCCAGGGCCAGAAACATGCCTTCTGATCTTCCGCAGCCCCAGTGTCTGTCACACTGCCTGAATCATAGAAGGTCCCACTATTTTCTTGTTTGCTCAATGAATTTGGAGCTGCTGAGGGGTCATGTTTCCTACTTTTGTTTGAAGCCTCCTTTGGCTGCAGGCTGATGTCTATGGGTCCCTGGGCCTTTGCCAGAAAGTCATTTGCTAGCTTACCCTGGCCCCAGTGACTTTGCCTGGCACCCAGGTGGAAGCAGGGTAAGACTGCCTGGGGGCAAAGAAAGAAGAAGGTGCCCTGGCCACTCTTTTGTGTGTGACAGCTGCTCCCTCTGAGACCCAGGAGGCTAGATGAGGCACCCTCCCTTGGTGATCCCTATTAGGGGACTTAGTTCTTACAGTGTTTAGCTCTCGGGATAAGTGTGGTCGGCTTTGGGGGTGGCCAACCTTCTAATGCGTGTTCTCTGCCTGTAGCCGATTTGAATATGAGGGATGACTCCCACCTCTCCAGATGTGCCACAGGGCAAGGTAGAGGATTCAGAAGCCCCTGGTGATAGAATGGATGGGAAGAGCATTGAGCTCCTTGGTACAATGAGGAAAGAAAGTGTAAAAGTTCCTGGAGGTGGGAAGAAACCTGATACCACAAGACTTCATACACCATGGGCCACCATGCCAGGTAGCCCTCTGGACTTAAATACACTGGCTGAAGGAGAGAGTCAAAGTGCTAATTCTGCCCTACCTGCCTCCCACCCCCCACCCCGATACACACACACTTTAAAGCAATTTGTGCACCCTAACAAGACCGTTCCTGAGAGAGGTGCCGGTTTACCTTTCAGAGATACCACAGGTCGACTCCTCTCTCTGGTTCATCCAGGAGGCTCTGCTTTTATGGAGCATTTTTGTTTTCATTATTATCGTTATTATTAACCATTTTTGTTCTCATTAAAATTAGTCGTAACTACCGCCCTTTGAGACTCTAGCCCCTGTTCCCCTCTTCCCCACCTCATTCCTTTTTCTCCACTTTCCGCTTGACATGACCCTAATACTTCAGTAAAGAATTTGTTTCTTCCCTAATGTCCATGCTGCCTTTAGTGCCTCAAGTTACTCCCTTCCCCATCTCCAATATTACTTTCAGACCTCACGTTGTCACTAACCAAGAATTTTCTGACAGTCCCGTCTTTTTAATTTCTGTAGTACCCTACAATGTCCTTTTGCCTGCAACCGACCCTCTCCCCTGTCCTCCTCTCAAGCTGATTTAAGTGCATTTTCTATTTCCACAGCACCCTGTGATGCTCCCTTCCCTTTGCCAATGCCCCATCCTCCAAGCTGGGTCACGTTTCCAAAAAATACCTAATACATACTATGTTCATAGTATGCTCTGATGTCCCTTTCAAATCCCCCCAACCTTATTTAAGCATCTCTTGGATTTTCATAGCACCCTATGATGCCCCTTTCCTGTCCCACCCTCCAAGACAGGTCACATAAGCTTTTCTACATTTTCATGGCACCCCATGCTCACTCCCTATTACAGCATTTACCACACTGCCAGTTTACATATTTGTCTCTCTCACATAATCTAGAACATTCTTTAGAGCTGAGCGCTGTGTCTGAGGAGTATCCCCAGAACCTAGATTGGTGCCTCACACATAAGTGGTGGTCAATAAATGGACAAGATGTCCTCATCATTAAGCTTTTATTTTTTTCTATATTCTGCAGTAACTAAGCAAAATCAAGGTAGTTGTAAATTTTCTTTACACAACAGCAGACACAAAGGTTTTCAGAATGGCAAGACATAAAAGAATTGTCCCATCCTTCTCTCACATTTTACTGGTTATTTCAAACTTTTAAGAACAGCCTATTTTAATGATATAAAATATGTATCAGATCACAGAATATGATGCAAAGACTTCATTTTATAACATTAGCAAAACTGTTATACTAAATATCAATGACGGAAAAAAATATATCTTCTTCAACGGTATTTTAAAACATATTATGACCTTAATCAACAGTGTATTAAAATGAATAAAATTTACAATATTCAAAGTAAACGTTCTGTTTCTCAAACAATTAGCACTGATCACAAATACCAAATATAGTGCCCCACTCCCCATTACATTCAACTAAGGACCCAGATGATCTACTCCTTGGGGTACCTTTGAAGCTCTTTCCAATCCCCCTCAAGTGTGTGCTACATATTTCCCTAAGGGGCAGAATAACCCCTAGCACCTGAATTGAGGATAGCCTCAACTTCTGCATCATCATCAGAATCCCAATCGTAATTACATGGCCAGTCCTTGGAGCATCGGTTACGCACCCTTGCCACAAAATGCATGACTTTCAGCTTGCTTGATTCCACGTGTGCTCGAGGTCCCCAGAAGAACTCGTACTCCACAGGACTGCTACGGGGCACCGGCTTATAAATCAGGTACCCTCTGCGCACAAACTCTTCAGTAACAACCTTCTTTGGATCTCCAAAGATGCTGTGCTGCCGGCCAGGCTGCATCCCCAACTTTCCCAGCACTTTCCAGACCAGGGCCTCCTTGGCGCTGTTGCCCATGATGAAGATGAGGGCTAATATAGACATCAGGAGACTTTTCTTGGTGCCTTGAAAATTGCTCCTGGCTACCGAGGGCTTCTGCGCTAGAGCAGTGCTCGAGGCTTCCTCGGGAGTGGTGGAGGCCTCCTCTGGAGTGCTTGGGTCTTCCTGTGGGCCGCTCAGGTCGTCCTCGGGGGTGCTCGGGACCAAAGAGGCGGCCATCGGGGTCTCGGAGGTTTCTGAGGCCTGTATCTTACGATTGTTGCGGTTCTCTTCTGCGGCCCTTGCGTTACGGCGACGCCGACTCTTTCGTCCCCGTGGCATATCTTCTGCTAGGGGCACGGAGCCTATAGCAATCCTAGGGAAAGATGACTGTAACCTCTGCAGAAAAAGCTATCTCTACTTTAAAAAGTGGCCGCCGCTGAAGCCACCAACGTCAATACAGTCTTTGTAACAAGCGAGACGTTTTCAGCTACAAAGCTAACACCCACGTAAGCCGACATGCACTAGCAGCCGCCCCCAGCACTCGCCCCAGCAGCAAAGCACAAGAATGCAGGGCTGAATTGACTCCGCCTCACCTGCCACGCAATCCCCAAACTCCAAAAGGAAGTGGGCGGTTCCTACAGACAGACTTCCGCTGTCAGATAGAAGAACGGACAGGCCTAAGCAGGGGTGGGACTAGGGGAGAAATGACGGCTTGGGATTGGCAAGGACAGGGGTACGTAAAGAAGAAATAAATAGTATAGGGTTCCTGCATTTTTCAGTCTAGTACAAGATTGGCTGGCGGGTCTTGGGAAAGAGTGGGTGTCTACTCTATTCCCAGACTGGGAGTGTGTTTGAGACCATGGGGGAGGGACAGGAGTGTATTCTTAGAAGGAATTAGCTGGTCCCAGCTCTCCTTTCCTGTCTTGGCTTACACAGCATATTAATTCACTCACCTTGTTCTCAGAAGGTGGCTCTGTGTATACTGATTAATTCCAGGGCCCGCATAGGGCTGTGGCCTGTGTGCTGGGTGATGAGAGGAGATGGGACTGCAAAAACGAACAGTGTGCAAGAGGTGCAGAGCCTTTAAAATGTTATATATTCACGAGATTATTAAGCAGGGCACTGACTGGATCAGACTTGGCATTTGTACAGCCTCACTGAGGAGCAGACTATTGTCTGGCAGGTCATTTAGGAAGCAATTAGAATAAGAAGCAAGAGGGAATGAAAGTGAGCCTTAAGGTGGTTGCCATGGGGATGGAGAGGCAGAAAGACATTTTAAGGGTGATCACTGACAGGCTTTAGAGACTGATTGGATGGAAGTGGTGAATAAGGAGTGGGTGGTAGAGTGCAGGTTGGCTCCAAGGTTTCTTGGCTCCAGTCTACCTGAATACCGGATTTATTTTGCTTCTTTCTTTCATTCTGTAATCCGAATATAATTCATAGCATACTATGAACTTTATCCACTCCAGGTCTTGGCTCACTGTTTCCTCTGCGTGAAATGCCTTTCCTCTCATCTCCAATTACCTAAATTCCAACTGCTTGCTCAGAGGCCTCTTCCTCCCTGAAGCTCTTCTTGGTCGGCACAAAAGTGTAATGAGCCCATTTTTGTTCCCCATTTTTTGCTTTCTATAGCAAGCACTCCATATCTTTCTTACGTCATTCCAAAGATACTATTTTGCACAAGTCACTTCACCTCTCTGAGCCTCCATTTCCTCATCTATAGAGTGGAGTTAATTAAAGTACTAGTGGTCTCATAGGGTGGTGAGAATTAAATGAGATAATAAATAAAAAGCACGCATCACACAGAAAGCACAGCCGCTGCCTCTCTCAAGGTGTTTCAAGCAGTGTGTGAGAGTGGCATTTAATAAATAAATGCACTTTGAAGGAATACATGAAATGGAAGATTTTGCGCATGTTTTTAAAAGCAAGTGAATGCTTTCTACCTGCTTGGCTGGAAGAGATGAAATGTTTGACAGGATTTCAGATTGTAATCCCAATGAGGGAAGGGACCCTGTCTCTCCCCTTGATGTCTCCTAGCCCTTGGTAGAGTTGCTGGAATAGGATATGTCTACACCCAGTGAATAAGTTCTGGGCTGGGAAAGTGTGTCCCGTTTAGAAAGCAGAATTGCCAGCTGAATCACCCAACAAGGCCCAGTCCTCTGTACACGTGTAGAAAGGGGATGCCTGGTACTGAGGAACTCAATACGAGCGTTGAACTGAGACATGGGAACATGAGTTCTGGCCCAGCCCCTGTCATTTACAAGCTCTTGACCTTGATGAGTTTAACCTAACACCTGTGTCCTGTGATTTATCCTCTGAACAAGCAGAAAAGGCTAATCCCTCTTGCCCTGTATGCCAGGCTTCTTGTGAGGCTCTCTGCAAATCCAACAGCACATACCGGCAACCCTGAGTTAGAGCAGGTTCCTCTGAGTTCAGTTGTTTCTTGTTTGTATGTTTTGTGTTTGCTGTTTGGGAATCTGTGTGACTAGAGGATTGCAAAATCACCCATATTGTTTCCAAAAGCTTCTCCTTTCTGATGGCATTTTATGGGAATGCAATCCAGCAAACTAATTTTCTTCCCAGGGGTTACTTTCTAACTCAAGTTTTCTTTATACCCAGAGCTTACCAAGACCTCCTGTCGGTGAAGCCTCACCATAAATGAACTTGGGGTAGTGTATGCTTGTTGCTGCATTACCTTCTGTCCACCAACCAGCTGACTGAGGAGGGGGTGCCATTTCCCTGTCACTCCATTCATCTTAGTGAACCTTTGCTCCAACCCACAACAAGGACGAGGCAGCTCTGCATAGCACCCAGGAAGATCAGAGCCTATCCTTAAGCAGTGTACAACCTAGGGCTGTGGCTCTCAACAGATTTCCTCAAAGGAGTAATCAGGAACAGGCTTTAGGTCGTGAGCTACTCTCAGTGTTCCCAAAAGCTTAACAGAAATCACATTTATGTAAGACAGGCCACGGAGGTTATTAGTCAAGAAACGCAGTGTTTTTAATAGCAAGAATATTGCCAGGCATGATAGTAACAGGAGGAAATCATAAAACCATGCCTTGGGACATTGTGGACCACAGGTCTGTCTAGAGTAAGTAGGACATGACAAAGGAAGGGCAGCTGACTTGTGAGGGCCTGAGAAGTACAAAGAGAGGAGGGAAACTAACATTGCTGTGGTAGGCTATGTGCCTAAACTACCTCCAAACTGGAATCTTTACAACAACCTTCAATCACCAGTGAAGCTAAAGAGAGATTACCTCTCTTGCCCAAGATCATAGTACTGCTGTTGAATGTCAGTATTGGGGCTCACATCTCCAGATTTCTAAGCTCCACCTTCTGCCATCGCACACCTCACAGCTGCTCCAACTGAGTGCACATTTGGTGGTGCAAGGAGACTTAACATGGAAGGGAGTGTTCTTGCTCCCTTGGGATAGGAGCAGAAGGGAAAGAGATGAGAAAAGGGACAGATGCGTAGAAGGGCAAGGCAAGGATCCTTACTCACCTTACTAGGTTTTCCATACTTGGCTCTGCCCCTTCCAAGCTGTGTCAAGTCCAGCCTGTTATTTAACCTTTCTAAGCCTCAGTTTCTCCATCTGTGAATAAGCATACCATAGTGGTGTTGTGAAGATTAAAGGGAAATATCTCATGCAAGATGAGGTAGGTTGAAAATGTCCCCCCAGTTCTCAAAGATGTCCACACCCCTATCCCCAGAATCTGTGAATATGCTACCTTATATGGCAAAGGGGAATTTTGCAGGTGTGATTAAGTTCAGGATCTTTAGAGGAGGATTATCCTGGACTATCTGGGCGGGCCCAAGGTAAACAGAGAGTCCCTATAGAAGGGGGAGAGTAGAGTTAGATTCAGTGAAAGGTGTAAGGATGGAAGCAGAGATCAAAGAGGAGAGAAGATGCTACATTGCTGGCCTTGTAGATGGAGGAAGAGGGTATGAGCCCAGGAAAGTAGGGTGCCTCTAGAAGCTGGAGAAGACAAGGAAATGGATTCTCCCCTTGAGCGTCCAGGAGGAACACAGACCTGCAGGCACATTTTAGACTTCTGACCCCCAGAACTGTAAAAGATTAAATTTGATTGCCTTAAGCCACTAAATTCGTGGTAATTTGTTACATCAGCAGAAGGAAACTAATACACAAGTCATATGTGTGCCTCACTCATGGGGAGTGCCTAATGAATAAGAACTGTGACTACCCGTTGAGGTGAATTTATATTATTGTCATATTTTCAATGAAAGTACTGGGAGGAACTGGGGAGGGATACGAGACTGGGCTGGATACCTTGGCAACAATTCTTGTGGGTGTTGATGTACCTTGTTCTTCTCTGGGGCTGTCTACTAACCCCCCTATCCCAGGCACTGTCCTGGTTATATGACCAAGTTTCCTTAGGCATTGCTCTTACCTGGGCAGACATTGCCAAAGCCACCACCTGGTCATAAGTGCTGCGGGTGGGATAGAGAGGGAAATGCAGGGGTCAATCCACACTACTCCGACCGCTGTAACTAATCATCATTCAGTTGTCTGTAGGCCCTGTTCTGATTCCAGCAAGCACCTCCCGAGGGCACAGAGCACCCTTGGGCCAGTCTCTCCATTTGCAACAACGCTTGCACAGACTGTGGGCCACCGCTACTTGAACAAGTGAGTCTGACCCTATCTGATGTCCCTCATTCAGGGGCTGGGCTCCTCACTATTTCTGGTCTGTTGAAGAATCATTGCTCTGAATCATTTCACACTGCAGGCATGGACTTATTTTACAGTTTCCAAGAATTAGGGTATTGCAAGGAGGTCTATAGCATGTGCACTCCTACAGTCATGAAACAAAAGCCATGTGATTACTTTTGAGGATCGTTTGCTGGGTTTGAGAATAGAATATTTTTACTGCAAATTAATCACAAACATAGGGACAAGAATAAAATTAATATTACAAACACCTGCATAACCAGTGCCCTGCTGTGTCAAATTTAAAAATTAGGCCCTACCTTGGCCTAACCTTTACATTACAGATATGGTAAAACCCTCTGTTTACCTCTTCCCAGATCCACACCACTCTCTCCTTCTTCAGTGGCATCTGCTATCATGAATTCAGTAACTATTATACCCAGGACAAGTTGTACATATTTGCTACCTATTTCTGTGTTCATACACATTACATAGGATTTTTAAAAAATGTTTATGCAAGTTGATTAATGTAGCTCTAGGTCATTTTCATGTTTGTATACTATTTCTTTCAGTATTTGCAATTTATCTTTCTCCTGATGACCCAGACTTTTGCAGTTTCTATTTTTCCAGAAAAAAAAACAAAACAAAACAATGCTCTTATCAGTCTTTGTGTACCTATCCCCTGAGAACATGTGAACATCTCTAGGGTCACCATCAAGGAGTGGACTTACTGGGTGTGTCTGCATGGATGTGTTTACATAGACCACATGGATTTCTGCTTTGCTTCATTTATAAAAATTAGATCCTTCTATATACAATTTTCACTTCATTCTTTTTGCTAATCAACAATAAAATTTGCTCAACTCATACCTGTAAGTCTTTCATTATAATGGCTGAATGATGTTCCTTGCAGTGGTTTTACCATAATCTTTTCAGGCATTCATCTGTTGGCCTGGTATCCTGTGTCTCCAAAGTATGTTCCCCCTCTACAAACAATGCTGCAATAACAGTTCAATCATTTGTTTACTAGAATTTTTTTCTTAAATGAGCAGTATATCCAATTGAGTATGAGAGCCAAGTTTATGTTCAGGATTTTTGATGAATGATTAAAATCTTCCTTCTACTTCAGTCGAAATCAAGGTGATTTATGAGTTTTCCTGAATCCTAAATAATTTTATGATGCATAAGGGTGGTTGAATATTATCCCAAAGCCACCCAATGGGACATCACTGAATGGTTTCCAGTAAGCGACTGATAAGGTCAGATCAGTGATTTAGCAAAGCCTCTTTGGCTGCAGTGTGGAGACTGGACTCTGAGGGAGGTGGGAGGGGTGGATGGAAGACCTCATTAGAGGCTATTGCCTTCATCTAGGCTAATGATAGTGGTGCCTGAAATAGAGTGATGGCAGTGAAGATGGAGAGAAGGGAATGGATACCAGAGCTGATTAGAAGACCGAATCAACAAGCCTTGGGGATTGCTTGGATCTGGGTAGTGAGGGGAAGAAACAGGTTAACTGGGCCTCCCAGGGTTCTGGCTTGGGTAAGTGATGAGATTAGGAACGCGGGAGGAGAAGCGGGTTGGCTGCCTTGCTCTTCTCTTAGGTGCCTTGGCCTGTAAAAGGGGAGAGGGGAGGGCCTTTGTTAGGTTTACTCTCTGTAGGATCATTGGATTTCAGATGCCTGCAGAAGGCTTGCTAATGCTCAGCGTCTCCCAGCACACAGGGCACAGAATACAGCAGGGTGCAGCCAGTCCTCAGAATTGTGGGAAGACTAGATATCATCCATGGCATTTGTGCCTTGGAGGAAATTCTCTCCTTAAGCAAGGGTAACTCCATACTGGGTTTCCTACACTTTTCTCAGAATCACAAGTCCCCCCCCAAACCCCAAAGTGAGTTCATTAGTTGTCTCCACATCATCACAGGAGTGATGGCGCTTCCTAAAATTCACCTTGAGGTTCTGTGGGGTTTTCAGGGTGTCAAATCGCCTCAAGTGACATCAGTGACAATCTGAACAAAAGGTGCCAAGTATCAGGCCCATGAAATCTGCCTGTGTGCTCTTGTGAGCCCGAGGTGCCTGCCACTCGTAGACTTTAGGGTCTACTCCTGGACATGCCCAAACATTTTTCTATGGGGAATCCCCATCCTTCGTGCTTTCTGTTTAAGGGTGGGGATGACTCTGAGGGCGAGGTGGAATATCTGCCTCCAGAAAATAACCTAAGTATGCAGTCACATTAAAGTTCCCCAGCTGTTAACTGAAATGTTGCTTATTCTTAGCCAATTAACAATTGTTGCATTTCTTTCTTCAACATATATCTTAGCTCTGGCATATTATTATTCATAATGTCAATAATAAGTAACTTCCCTCTGCTATTTTTATTGTGCATTGTCTCACAGTAAAAAATAATTGGTCACTCTCATTAGGATGCCCAATGTAGATACAAGGCATCTGAGGCATCTGAGGCCTGATATCAAATCTCTGACAGGTGATGGAGTCAGGATTTTTGACCCACTTCCCTGATTCCACTGATATTTTAATTTTCTCCTCTGAATCATAAGTGAGGCCATTCCTGTTTCCACACACCTTCCCTTACAGGGTTTCTTATTGAGATTTATGCAGCATTCTCCTTCCTGGCTTTATGCCACCTCCTTTCTCCTTATCCAACTATATCTTGCATGTAGTCATAGGAAGTTCCTCCCGAGGGGGGTCACCACTCACTGTTCACCACCAGACTAAACACTTCAGATGTTGCATCTGGCTCCTTGCTAGCTCAGTGGGGCCTGGTGGTCCATAGAAAGTCCTCAAAAAGTGAGACCTGATGGATTGAATGAATGAATGAATGAATGTGGAATTGAGGCAACTTACCTTCCTACCTCAGCATCTCTAGCTGGAGCCACAGTGTGTTTGACATTCAGACCCAGGATTGCCTAGGTCCTGAGCGTGTCCTGAGTGTGTCCTGACCAGGGAGTGGAAGATCTTGGGGACTCAGCCACCCAGTGTGTATGCACACCTGTGTACACATAGGCATGAAGGTGTCCATCCATTCACAGGGACACACTCACCTCTCTGTTTCCATCTCTGTGTAGAGTTTCCAACATGGGTCCCTCTGGTGTAAATCATTGACTTAGTACCTGTCTGGTAAGGACTTGGCATACATTATCTCATTTAATCCTCACAACTTTTTTTTTTTTTTGACATCTTTATGGAGTATAACTGCTTTACGATGGTGTGTTAGTTTCTGCTTTATAACAAGGTGAATACATATACATATATGCCATTATCTCTTCCCTCTTGTTTCTCCCTCCCTCCCACCCTCCTTATCCCACCCCTCTAGGTGGTCACAAAGCACCGAGCTGATCTCCCTGTGTTATGCGGCTGCTTCCCACTAGCTATCTATTTTACGTTTGGTAGTGTATATATGTCCATGCCACTCTCTCACTTTGTCCCAACTTACCCTTCCCCCTCCCCAACAAGTCCATTCTCTAGTAGGTCTGTGTCTTTATTCCCGTCTTGCCCCTAGGTTATAAATGACCATTTCTTTCTTTCTTTCTTTCTTTTTTTAGTTTCCATATATATGTGTTACCATGTGGCATTTGTTTTTCTCATTCTGACTTACTGCACTCTGTATGACAGACGCTAGGTCCATCCACCTCACTACAAATAATTCAATTTCGTTTCTTTTTATGGCTGAATAATATTCCATTGTATATATGGGCCACATCTTCTTTATGCATTCATCTGTCGATGGACACTTAAGTTGCTTCCATGTCCTGGCTATTGTAAATAGAGCTGCAATGAACATTGTGGTACATGACTCTTTGAATTATGGTTTTCTCAGGGTATATGCCCAGTAGTGGGATTGCTGGGTCGTATGGTAGTTCTATTTTTAGTTTTTTAAGGAACCTCCACAGTGTTCTCCATAGTGGCTGTATCAATTTACATTCCCACCCACATTGCAAGAGGGTTCCCTTTTCTACACACCCTCTCCAGCATTTATTGTTTCTAGATTTTTGATGATGGCCATTCTGACCAGTATAAGTTGATATCTCATTGTAGTTTTGATTTGCATTTCTCTAATGATTAATGATGTTGAACATTCTTTCATGTGTTTGTTGGCAATCTGTGTATCTTCTTTGGAGAAATGTCTATTTAGGTCTTCTGCCCATTTTTGGATTGGGTTGCTTGTTTTTTTGATATTGAGCTTCATGGGTTGCTTGTATGTTTTGGAGATTAATCCTTTGTCAGTTGCTTCATTTGCAAATATTTTCTCCCATTCTGAGGGTTGTCTTTTCATCTTGTTTATGGTTTCCTTTGCTTTGCAAAAGCTTTTAAGTTTCATTAGGTCCTATTTGTTTATTTTTGTTTTTATTTCCATTTCTCTAGGAGGTGGCTCAAAAAGGATCTTACTGTGATTTATGTCATAGAGTGTTCTGCCTATGTTTTCCCCTAAGAGTTTCATGATGTCTGGCCTTACATTTAGGTCTTTAATCCATTTTGAGTTTATTTTCGTGTATGGTGTTAGGGAGTGTTCTAATTTCTTTCTTTTACATGTAGTTGTCCACTTTTCCCAGCAACACTTATTGAAGAGGCTGTCCTTTCTCCACTGTGTATTCTTTCCTCCTTTATCAAATATAAGGTGACCATATGTGCGTGAGTTTATATCTGGGCTTTCTATCCTCTTCCATTGATCTATATTTTTGTTTTTCTGACAGTACCATACTGTCTTGATTATTGTAGCTTTGTAATATAGTCTGAAGTCAGGGAGCTTGATTCCTCCAGCTCCTCTTTTCTTTCCCAAGATTGTTTGGCTATTCGGGGTCTTTTGTGAGTCCATACAAATTGTGAAACTTTTTGTTGTAGTTCTGTGAAAAATGCCAATGTTAGTTTGATAAGGATTGCACTGAAGCTGTAAATTGCTTTGGGTAGTAGAGTCAATTTCACAATGTTGATTCTTCCATTCTAAGAACATGGCATATTTCTCCATCTATTTGTATCATCTTTAATTTCTTTCATCAGTGTCTTATAATTTTCTTCATACAGGTCTTTTGTCTCCTTAGGTATGTTTATTCCTAGATATTTTATTGTTTTTTTTTGCAGTGGTAAATGGGAGTGTTTTCTTAATTTCACTTTCAGATAGTTCATCATTAGTGTATAGGAATGCAAGAGATTTCTTTGCATTCCTTTTGTATCCTGCTACTGTAGCAAATTCATTGATTAGCTCTAGGAGTTTTCTGGTAACATCTTTAGGATTCTCTATGTATAGTACCATGTCATCTGCAAAGGGTGACAACTTTACTTCTTCTTTTCTGATTTGGATTCTTTTTATTTCTTTTTCTTTTCAATTGCTGTGGTTAAAACTTCCAAAACTATGTTGAATAATAGTGGTGAGAGTGGGCAACCTTATGTTGTTCCTGATCTTAGTGGAAATGGTTTCATTTTTTCACCATTGAGGACGATGTTGGCGTGGGTTTGTCATATATGGCCTTTATTATGTTGAGGTAAGTTCCCTCTATGCCTACTTTCTGGAGTTTTCTTTATCATAAATGGGTGTTGATTTTTTTCGAAAGCTTTTTCTGCATCTATTGAGAGGATCATATGGTTTTTTTCCTTCAATTTGTTAATATGGTGCATCACATTGATCAATTTGCATATATTGAAGAATCCTTGCATTCCTGGAATAAACCCCACTTGATCATGGTGTATGATTCTTTTAATGTTCTTTTGGATTCTGTTTGCCAGTATTTTGTTGAGGATTTTTGCATCTATGTTCATCAGTGATATTGGCCTGTAGTTTTCTTTCTTTGTGATGTGTTTTTCTGGTTTTGGTATCAGGGTGATGGTGGCCACATAGAATGGGTTTGGGAGTGTTCCTCCCTCTGCTATATTTTGGAAGACTTTGAGAAGGATAGGTGTTAGCTCTTCTCTAAATGTTTGATAGAATTCGCTTGTTAAGCCAGCTTGTCCTGGGCTTTTGTTTGTTGGAAGATTTTTAATCACAGTTTATATTTCAGTGCTTGTGATTGGTGTGTTCATATGTTCTATTTCTTCCTGGTTCAGTCTCAGAAGGTTGTGCATTTCTAAGAACTTGTCCATTTTCTCCATGTTGTCCGTTTTATTGGCATATAGTTGCTTGTAGTAATCTCTCATGATACTTTGTGTTTCTGCAGTGTCAGTTGTTACTTCTCCTTTTTCATTTCTAATTCTATTGATTTGAGTCTTGTCTCTTTTATTCTAGATGAGTCTGGCTAATGGTTTTTCAATTTTGTTTATTTTCTCAAAGAACCAGGTTTTAATTTTATTGAGCTTTGCTATAGTTTCCTTCATTTCTTTTTCATTTATTTCTGATCTGATCTTTATGATTTCTTTCCTTCTGCTAACTTAGGGAGTTTTCTGTTCTTCTTTCTTTAATTGCTTTAGGTGTAAGGTTAGGTTTTTTTATTTCGGATGTTTCTTGTTTCTTAAGGTAGGATTGTATTGCTATAAACTTTCCTCATAGAACTGCTTTTGCTGCATCCCATAAGTTTTGGGTCTTCGTGTTTTCATTTTCTTCTAGGTATCTTTTGATTTCCTCTTTGATTTCTTCAGTGATCTCTTGGTATTATGTAGTGTATTGTTTAGCCTCCATGTGTTTGTATTTTTTACAGATTTTTTTCCTGTAATTGATATCTTGTTTCAAAGCATTGTGGTCGGAGAAGATACTTGATAGGATTTTAATTTTCTTAAATTTACCAAGGCTCGATTTGTGACCCAAGGTATGATCTATCTTGGAGAATGTTCCATGAGGACTTTAGAAGAAAGTGTATTCTGTTGTTTTTGGCTGGAATGTCCCATAAATATCAACTAAGTCCATCTTGTTTAATGTATCATTTAAACCTTGTGTTTCCTTATTTATTTTCATTTTGGATATTCTGTCCATTGATGAAAATGGGGTGTTAAAATCCCCTACTATGACTGTGTTACTGTTGATTTCCCCTTTTATGGCTGTTGTTATTTGCCTTATGTATTGAGGTGCTCCTATGTTGGGTGCATAAATATTTACAATTGGTATATCTTCTTCTTGGATTGATCCCTTGATCATTAAGTAGTGTCCTTCTTTGTCTCTTGTAATAGTCTTTGTTTAACAGTAAATTTTGTCTGATATGAGAAATGCTACTCCAGCTTTCTTTTGATTTCCATTTGCATGGAATATCTTTTTCCATTCCCTCATTTGCAGTCTGTATGTGTCCCTAGGTCTGAATTGGGTCTCTTGTAGACAGCATATGTATGGGTCTTGTTTTTGTATCCATTCAGCCAGTCTATGTCTTTTCATTGGAGCATTTAATCCATTCACATTTAAGGTAATTATCAATATGTATGTTCCTATTACCCTTTTCTTAATTGTTTTGGGTTTGTTATTGTAGGTCTTTTCCTTCTCTTGTGTTTCCTGCCTAGAGAAATTCCTTTAGTATTTTTTGTAAAACTGGATTGGTGGTGCTGAATTCTCTTAGCTTTTGCTTGTCTGTAAAGGTTTTAATTTCTCCATCGGATCTGAATGAGATCCTTGCGGTGTAGACTAATCTTGGTTGTAGGTTTTTCCCCTTCAACCCTTTAAATATGTCCTGCCACTCCCATCTGGCTTGCAGAGTTTCTGCTGAAAGATCAGCTTTTAACCTTATGGGGATTCCCTTGTATGTTATTTGTTGTTTTTCCCTTGCTGCTTTTAATATGTTTCCTTTTTATTTAATTTTTGATAGTTTGATTAATATGTATCTTGGCATGTTTCTCCTTGGATGTATCCTGTATGGGACTCTCTGTGTTTCCTGGACTTGATTAACTATTTCCTTTCCCATATTAGGGAAGTTTTCAACTATAATCTCTTCAAACATTTTCTCAGTCCCTCTCTTTTTCCCTTCTTCTTCTGGGACCCCTGTAATTCGTATATTGGTGCATTTAATATTGTCCCAGAGGTCTCTGAGACTGTCCTCAATTCTTTTCTTTTTTTTTATTCTTCTCTGCAATAGTTGTTTCCACTATTTTATCTTCCAGGTCACTTATCCATTCTTCTGCCCCAGTTATTCTGCTATTGTTCCCTTCTAGAGAATTTTTCATTTCATTTATTGTGTTGTTCATCACTGTTTGTTTGCTCTTTAGATTTTCTAGGTCCTTGTTAAGCATTTCTTGTATTTTCTCCATTCTATTTCCAACATTTTGGATCATCTTTACTCTCATTATTCTGAATTCTTTCTCAGGTGGACTGCCTATTTTCTCTTCATTTGTTAGATCTGGTGGGTTTTTACCTTGCTCCTTCATCTGCTGTGTGCGTTTCTGTCTTCTAATTTTACTTAACTTTCTGTGTTTGGGGTCTCCTTTTCACAGGCTGCAGGTTTGTAGCTCCCGATGTTTTTGGCGTCTGCCCCCGGTGGCTAAGTTGGTTCAGTGTGTTGTATAGGCTTCCTGGTGGAGGCGACTAGTGCCTGTGTTCTGGTGGATGAAGCTGGATCTTGTCTTTCTGTTGGGCAGGTCCATGTCTAGTGGTGTGTTTTGGGGTGTCTTTGGCCTTATTATGATTTTAGGCAGCCTCTCTGCTAATGGGTGGGTTTGTGTTCCTGTCTTGCTAGTTGTTTGGCATAGGGTGTCCAGCACTGTAGCTTGCTGGTCATTGAGTTGAGCTGGGTGTTGGCGTTGAGATGGAGATCTCTGGGGGATTTTTGTCATTTGATATTACATGGGCCTGGGAGGTGTCTTGTGGACCAACGTCCTGAACTTGGCTCTACCACCTCAGAGGCACAGCCCTGATGCCTGGCTGGAGCACCAAGAGCCTGTCATCCACACGGCTCAGAATAAAAGGGAGAAAAGAAAGAAAGAAAGAAAGAAGAAGATAATATAAAATAAAATAAATTTATTAAAATAAAAAATAATTATTAAAATTTTTTTAATATAAAAAAAGAAAGAAAGAAAGGAGAGAGCATCCAAACCAAAAAACCAATCCACCAATGATAACAAGCGCTAAAAACTATACTAAAAAAAAAAGAAAAAGACAAACAGACAGATTCCTAGGACAAATGGTAAAAGCAAAGCTATACAGACCAAATCACACACAGAAGCATATACATACACACTCAGAAAAATAGAAAAAGGGAAAATATTTATATATATATCATTGCTCCCAAAGTCCACCTCCTCAATTTGGGATGATTCATTGTCTATTCTGGTATTCCACAGATGCAGGGTACATCAAGTTGATTGTGGAGATTTAATCCACTGCTCCTGAAGCTGCTGGGAGAGATTTTCCTTTCTCTTCTATTTTCGCACAGCTCCCAGGGTTCAGATTTGGATTTGGCCCCGCTTCTGTGTGTAGGTCGCCTGAGCACGTTATGTTTTTCGCTCAGACAGGACGGGTTAAAGGAGCAGCGATTCGGGGTCTCTGGCTCACTCAGGCCTTGGAGAGGGATGTGTATGGAATGCAGGGCGAGCCTGTGGCGGCAGAGGCCGGCATGGCGTTGCACCAGCCTGAGGCGTGCTGTGTGTCCTCCTGGGGAAGTTGTCCCTGGATCACTGGACCCTGGCAGTGCCTCACAAATTTCTTGAAAGGTGAGCACTCTCATTTATGTCTTGTAGATGTGGAAACCTGACTCATAGGCTCATTACATAGGTAAGAAGCATGGATACAGAAGAGGAATGGGAGTAGGGTATCTGTAATAATTGGGACCATTTCTTGAACAGCTTCTCTGTGCCAGCCATTTTGCATACATCATTGCACTTAATCCCCACTGTAACCCTATAAGGTAGTTACTATTATGCCCATATTTCTGCAGATGAGTCATGCTAGACATAACAGGAATATACAGCTTCTCAACGTCAGAGTTAAGTTGTTTGGCCTGGGTTTGAGCCCAGGTTTGTTTGTTATTATAGCCCAAACCCTTATCACAGTACTAAGAGTGAGGTGTGGGAGCAGTCTGAAGGATCAAGGACTGCTTGTGTAAAGGATTGGAAGTAACAGGCAACTGAGGGAATCCCAGGTGAGCATAACTCCACTCCTCACCTCAGAGTGATCAGAATTCTGGATGGATCTTAGGCTGAGTCTTACCTGCAGGCCATTGCACCTATTCCACAGTTACTGGGAGTTAATCTTTATGACACTTAGAAGTTTAATAGCCTAGATGTTATAAAAAGTGTTTCACTTTCTTGTTACCATATATTCTCAGTTGATGATGGAGGGGATATTTTGCACAGACTTTGCTGCTATATGCAGTCTGTGTTGTTCTAGTCTTTAGTGACCTTGGATAGGGGCCCAAAACATTGTTATGAAGAAATACTCCTGGATGAGGCTTATGTAGCCATCAGGGCCAATGTGATGCCATTACTTAAGCAACCACAGAAGCAAATCATTGGATAGGCAATTAATGGAGAAAAGGGAACCCTTCTGCACTCTTGTTGGGAATGTAAATTGGTACAGCCACTATGGAGAACAGTGTGGAGGTTCCTTTAAAAATAGAACTACCATATGACCCAGCAATCTCACTACTGGGCATATACCCTGAGAAAACCATAGTTAAAAAGGAGACATGTACCACAATGTTCATTGCAGCACTATTTACAACAGCCAGGACATGGAAGCAA
Source organism: Balaenoptera musculus (assembly GCF_009873245.2). Taxonomy (NCBI): domain Eukaryota; kingdom Metazoa; phylum Chordata; class Mammalia; order Artiodactyla; family Balaenopteridae; genus Balaenoptera; species Balaenoptera musculus. The sequence continues at coordinate 47,243,619 of NC_045806.1, read as the reverse complement.
CCTAAGTGTCCATCGACAGATGTATGGATAAAGAAGATGTGGCACATATATACAATGGAATATTACTCAGCCATAAAAACAAATGAAATTGTGCTATTTATAGTGAGGTGGACGGACCTAGAGTCTGTCATACAGAGTGAAGTAAGTCAGAAAGAGAAAAACAAATACCATATGTTAATACATATATATGGAATCTAAAAAAAAATGGTTCTGATGAACCTAGGGGCAGGACAGGAATAAAGATGCAGACGTAGATAATGTACTTGAGGACATGGGGTGGGGGAAGCGTAAGCTGGGATGAAGTGAGAGAGTAGCATGGACATATATACACTACCAAATGTAAAACAGATAGCTAGTGGAAAGCAGCTGCTTCGCACAGGGAGATCAGCTCGGTGCTCTGTGACCACCTAGAGGGGTGGGATAGGGAGTGTGGGAGGGAGATGCAAGTGGGAGGGTATATGGCGATATATGTATACATATAGCTGATTTACTTTGTTATACAGCAGAAACTAACACAACATTGTAAAGCAATTATACTCCAATAAAGATGTTTTAAAAAATGTGTTATGCATTGTACAAAAGGCAGTAGGGAGAAATCGAGAGACTTTCAAACTAAAAGTCTAAAAGTAAAGTTATGGTGTTTTAAACAGGTGAGTGAATCATATCTGACTCTTACTTTTCTTTACTAAAAGTAAAGTTATGGAGTTTTAAACAGGTGAGTGACCCACGAATGTGATGAAAAGACCCATGAATCATATCTGACTCTTAAACTTTTCTCTGTTCATGAAGTAGGGAATTATTTGGTTTAGGGGTGCCTAATAATAAGACATAGTATCGATTAGAATTTTTTTGCAGTAGTTCACGTATATAAGAATGAGGTAGATTATGATGCTATTACATATACCTCTCAAATCTCAGTGTCTTTAAACAATATACAAGTGTTTTTATGCTCACATTATATGTCCACTTTTAGTGGGAAGAGTGATATTTCCCACATTGTTCTCACTCAGGGTCCTTTGCTGAGAGAACCTCACTAGTGTAACTTTGCAGGTCACTGTGTTAGGCAGAAAAGGAATGTGATACATAATGCCCCCTCTCTGAAAAGCTTCTCTCCAGAAGTGGCACAAATCATTTTTGCTCATATTTCATTGGAAATCAGTTTGTGTGACCATCCTTAATTTTAAGTGGCTACTGAAGTACAATTCTATCAGGGTCAGGACGTAGGAGAGTCAAATGTATTTAGTGGACAGAACTTTCGTCTACTAGTCAGGCAATAGAGGATGGTAGCTTGTGTAGCTGATTATTTAGGTGTTTCAACACTGTTGATAATATGTTTTTCCTCCATACGTCGCTTTCAACTGTCCTTTATTGTGTCCTCTTTTCAATCTCTGAATTACTTCTTTGGTGGTTTCATTTTTTTAAGTTGAAATATAATTGACATATATCATTGTGTAAGTTTAAGGTGTATAATATGTTTGATTTGACACATTTCTATATTGCAATATTGTATATACATTTATATATTAAAATATATGATTACAATTGTATGGTGTTACCTAACACTTCTTTCCCATAATATAATTATCATTCCCTTTTTGATGTGGGACTTAGGATCTATTCTTTAAAAGTGTGCAGCCAAGATGGCAGCTAGGAGGACCCTGAGCTCACCTCCTCCTATGAACACACCAAAATTACAACTATTTACAGAGCAAGGATTAATGATTAAGCCTGGAATCTAGCAGAAAAGATCTACAACTAAAGATATAAAGAAGGAACCACAATGAGATGGGTAGGAGAGTAGGGGTTGTGGTATAGTCAAGACCCACGAATGAGAGGATAATTAAAATTACAAATGTTCTCCCCAAGGATCAAGGGGTCTGAGCTCCACATTGAGTACCCCAGCCCAGGGGTCTTGCACCAGGAAGATGAGCCCCCTGGACATTTGCATTTGAAGGCCAGTGGAGCTTACTTTTGGAAGATCCACAGGGTTATGGCAAAAAGAGACTCCACTCTTAAAGCGCACACACAAAATCTCACATGCTTCAGGAGCCAGAGAAGAAGGAGTAATTTGAAAGATCCTGAGTCAGTCCCACCTGCTGATCTTCAAAAGCCTCCCAGAGGGGCAGCAGGTCATCCTGGGGACATAGACACTGGCGGCAGCCAATTTTGGGAGCTCGTTGTACCACAAGGATGCTGGGACTAGCAAGGGCCATTTTGAACTCCTTCCTTTAGCTTATTAGCACTGGAACCTGGCCCCACCTACCAGCTTGTTTGCATCAGTACTGGGATGCCTCAGACCAAGCAACTAGCCAGGAGGGAACACAGCCTCACTCACCTGCAGGCCTGCTGCCTTAAGATCCTCTGATCCCTCAGCTGAATGGGACATGGTCCTGTCCATCAGGGAGCTCAGAACCTAGCCCTGCACACCAACACTAGCCCTGAGACCAGCCTCACCCATTAGTGGGCAGGCACCAGACCCAGGATCCCCTGGGCCAAGGCCCAATCCAACAGCAGGTCAACACCAACTCTGGGACACCTTGGGCCCCTCAGCCAGCTGCCCTGGTATCTGACCTCACCCATCAGAGGACCAATACAAGCTTTGGGACACCCCAGGCCCCTCAGCCAGCTGTATCAACAACTGGCAACACCCAAAAGCATGACAACACCAGCTTTGGGGCTTCAGAGTCCTACAGACAGAGACCCTGGGACCTGGCTCAGCCCACCAGTAAGCAAGTACTACCCTCAGGACCCCCTAGGCTGCCCACCAACAGGCTGACACTAGCTCCAAGATACCCTGGCCCAATTCAGATATCCAGAGATCAAGACCCATCCACCCATGGAATGATATCAGCTTTGGGACACCCCAGATCATGCAGCCAGCCATGTCAGGAAGCAGACACACCCACTAACAGGCCAGCCCTAGGTCCAGGATCCCCAGTCCCACAACCACCCAATCCAGAACACAGCTCTTCTCACCTGTGGGCAAGCACTGGCCCTGGAGTTTCCCAGGGCTCCCCAGCAGCTGCCTTATGAGCTGGGTCTTCCTGCCAGTGGCCAGCAGCCTTTGCACAATTCAGGGCCTGACAACCAACCAGACCAGGGGCCAACCATGCATACCTGAGTGCCCACAATAGTCATTCCACTACAACAGAATGGCCCACACAGCCCACATAGAGGATCCCTAGAGCATAAAGTTCTGGTGATCAGAAGGGAGTGTGCTGCTAAGATACATAGGATGTTTCCTAAAAAAGGCCACTTCTCCAATATCAGAAAAGTAACCAACCTACTGAATACATATAAATAAAAACAGCAAATTTAGAAAAAAGAGGCAACAGAGGAATATGATCCAAAAGAAGGAAAAAGATAAAACCCCAGTAGAAGAACTAAGTGAAGTGGAGATAATCAATCTACCTGATAAAGAGTTCAAGCTAGTGATTATGAAGATGCTGAAAAATCTCAGGACTAGAATGGAAGAATGCAGTGAAAGTTCAATAAAGAATTAGAACATATAAAGAAGAAAAAAACAGAGCTGAAAAATACAATAATTGCAATAAAAAATACGCTAGGAGGAATCAACAGTAGATTAGATGATAGGGAGGACTGTATTAGTGAACTGAGAAAAAAAACTGGAAATCACTCAAGCTGAAGAGAAAGAAAAAGAAAAAAAGAGAATTTTTAAAATAAGGACGATTTAACAGACCTTTGGGACAATATCAAGCATACTAACATTTGCATTATAGGGGTCCCAGAATGAGAATAGAGAAAGAAAGGGGCAGGAAGCATTTGAACACATAATAGCTGAAAATTTCCCTAACCTGAGGAAGGAAACAGACATCCACGTCCAGGAAGCACAGAGAGTCAACCCAAAGAGGACCACACATTAAAATGGAATAAATAAAAGATAAAGAGGGAATATTAAAAGCAGCAAGAGGAAAAGCATGTTACATACAAGAGAACTCCCATAAAGCTCTCACCTGTCTTTTCAGCAAAATTCTGGAGACCAGAAGGGAATGGCACAACATATTTAAAGTGATCAAAGGAAAAAACGTACAAGCTAGAACACTCTACCCAGCAAGGCTATCATTCACATTTGAAGGAAAGATCAAACGTTTTACAGACAAGAAAAGTTGAAAGACTTCAGCACCACAAAACCAGCTTTACAAGAAATTTTAGAGACTTATCTAAGCCAAAAAGAAAAGATCACAACTAGAAATATGAAAATTACAAAAGGAAAAATCTCATTGCTAAAGGCAAATATACAGTAAAGGTAGTAAATTAGCTAGTAGGCAGGTAGAACACAAAAGTAGTAAAATCGTCTATTGATATTCACAATAAGTAAAGATATACAAAACGAAAAATGTAAAATATGTCAAAAATAGTAAAATGCAGAGTTGTTAAAATGTGTTTGATCTTAAGAGATCAGCAACTTAGAATAATGATATATAGCTATATGTAAACCCCATGGTAACCATAAACCAAAAATCTATAATAGGTACACACACAAAAAAGAGAGAAAGGAACAAACAAAACACTAAAGATAGTCATCAAATCACAAGGGAAGAGAGCAAAAGAAGAAAGGAACAAAAAGGAACTGCAAAAACAACCCCAAAACTGTTAACAAGGTGACAATAAGTACATAACTATAAATAATTACTTTAAATGTACATGGACTAAATGTTCCCATCAAAAAAATAGAATGGTTGAACTGATTAAAATATATATATGCTGCCTACAAGAGACTCCTTTCAGATCTAAGGACAGACATGGACTGAAAGTGAAGGGATGGAAAAAGTACTCCATGCAAATAGAAACAAAAAGAAAGCTGGTGTAGCAATACTTATATCAGACAAAATAGACTTCAAATCAAAGGCTGTAACAAGAGACAAAGCTGGACATAACATAACAATCAAGGGATCAATCCAAGAAGAAGATATATATGCACCTAACTTAGGTGCACCTAAATACGTAAAGCAAATATTAACAGACATAAAGGGATAAAATGACAGTAACACAATAGCAGTAGGGAACTTTAACACATTAAGCACACATTGGACCAAATGAAATCAATAGATATATAGAGAACATTCCATCCAAAACCAGTAGAATACACATTCTTTTCAAGTGTACATGGAACATTCTCCAGGATAGATCACATGCTCGGCCACAGAAAAGCCTCATTAAGTTTAAGATGTTTGAAATCATATCAAGCATCTTTTTAGGCCACAACACAATGAGAATAGAAATTAACGACAAGAAAAAAAAAGCTACAAAAACACAAACACATGGAGCTTAGACAATATGTTACTAAACAAAAATTGATCACTGAAGAAATCAAAGAGGAAATCAAGAATACTTGGAGACAAATGAAAACAAAACACAACCATCCAAAATCTATGAGACACTGCAAAAGCAGTTCTAAGAGGGAAGTTTACAGCGATACAAGTTTACCTCAGGAAACAAGAAACATCTCAGATATACTACACAATCTAACCTTACACGTAAAGGAATTAGAAAAAGAAGGCAAACAAAATCCAAAGTTAGTAGAAGGAAAGAAATCATAAAGATCAGGGCAGAAATAAATGAAATAGAGACTTAAAAAAGCGACAGAGAAGATCAATGCAACTAAGAGCTGGTTGTTTGAAAAGATAAACAAAATTGATAAACTTTTAGCCAGACTCATCAAGAAAAAAAGAGACTAAATTAATAAAATCAGAAATGAAAGAGAAGATATTGCAATGATACCACAGAAATACAAAGGATCATAAGAGATTACCATGAAAATTACATGGCAATAAAATGGACAACCAAGAAAAAATGGACAAATTCATAGAAATGTACAATCTCCCAAGATTGACCTGGAATAAATAGAAAATATGAACAAAGCAAGTACCAGTAATGAAATTAAATCAGTAATAAAACCATTACCAACAAACCGAAGTCCAGGAACAGATGGCTTCACAGGTGAATTCTATGGAACATTTAGAGAAGAGTTAACACTGATCCTTCTCAAACTATTCCAAAAACTTCCTGGGAGAAATGTGAGAAATGCTTATGATCTAATTCTGCAAGGGCAGCATCACCCTGATACCAAAACCAGACAGAGATATGACCAAAAAAATAAAATAAAATTACAAGCCAATATCTCTGATAAACATAGATGCAAAAATCCTCAACAAAATTTTAGCAAATTGAATTCAACAGTACATTAAAAGGACAATACACCATTATCAAGTAGGATATATCCCAGGGATGCAAGTGTGGTTTAACATCCACATATAAATCAATGTGATACACCACATTAACAAATTGAAGCCTGAAAACCATATGATTAGCTCAATAGAGGTAGAAAAAGCTTTTGAAAAAATTCAACATTCAAAGGGAGTAAGGAGGGAAAAGATCTCAACATAATAAAGGTCATATATATCAAACCCACAGCTAACATCCTACTCAATGGTAAGAAGCTGAAATCATTTCCTCTAAGATCTGGAGCATTACAAGTATGCCCTATGTTTTTTCAACACAGTATTGGAAGTCTTAGCCACAACAATCAGACAAAAAAAGAATAAAAGGAATCCAAATTGGAAAGGAAGAAGTAGAACTGTCACTGTTTGCCGATGACATGATACTATACATAGAAAATCATTAAGACACCACCAAAACCTACTAGAAGTCATCAATGAATTTGGTAAATTTGCAGGACAGAAAAGTAATATACAGAAATCTCTTGCATTTCTATACACTAACAACAAACTATCAGAAAGAGGAATTAGGAAAACAACCCTACTTACAATCACATCTAAAAGAATAAAATACCTAGGAATAAATCTAACTGCAGAGATAAAAGACTTGTACTTGGAAAACTATTATACATGGATGCGATAAGTTGAAGACGACACAGACAGATGGAAAGATATACTGTGTTTATTCACTGGAAGAATTAATATGTTAAAATGGCCATACTACCCAAGGCATTCTACAGATTAAATGCAATCCCTATCCAAATAGCAATTTTCACAGAACTAGAACAGATAATTCTAAAATTTGTATGGAAACACAAAAGACCCTAAGAGTCAAAACAATCTTGAAAAAGAAGAACAAAGTTGGAGGAATCATGCTCCATGATTACAAACTATACTACAAAGCTACAGTAATCAAAAGAGTATGGTACTGGCACAAAATCAGACACTTAGATCAATGAAACAGAATAGATAGCACAGAAATGAACCCATACTTATATGGGCAATTAATCTATGACAAAGGAGGCAGGAATTTAAAATGGGGGAAAGACTGCCTGTTCAATAAATTGTGTTGGCAAAGTTGGACAGCTACAACTACATGCAAAAGAATCAAACTGGACAACTCTCTCACACCATGCACAAAAATAAATTGAAAATGGAATAAAAACTTAAATGTAAGACCTCAAACCATAAAATTTCTAGAAGAAAACATATGCAATATACTCTTTGATATTAGTCTTAGTAATTTTTGGATGCATCTCTTCAGACAAGGGAAACAAAAGTAAAAGTAAATACATGGGACTACATCAAACTAAAAATCTCTTGCACAGTGAAGTAAACTATAAACAAAAATGAAAATCCTGCCAATTGAATGGGAGAAGATATTTGCAAACAATATATCTGATAAGGGGTTAATATCCAAAATATAAGAACTCATATAATTCAACATTTTAAAAAAACTTGATTGAAAATGTGTAGAGGATCTAAATAGACAATTTTCCAAAGAAGACATATGAATGGCCTACAGGCACATGAGAAAACGCTCAACATCAGTAATCATCAAGAAATGCAAATGAAAACCACAGTGAGATATCATGTCACACCTGTCAGAATGACTATTATCAGATGAATGGATAAAGAAGATGTGGCACATATATACAATGGAATATTACTCAGCCATAAGAAGAAATGAAATTGAGTTATTTGTAGTGAGGTGGATGGACCTAGAGACTCTCATACAGAGTGAAGTAAGTCAGAAAGAGACAAACAAATACCATATACGAACGCATATATATGGAATCTAAAGGGGAAAAAAATGGTTCTGAAGAACCTAAGGCCAGGACAGGAATAAAGACGCAGACGTAGAGAATGGACTTGAGGACACGGGGAGGGTGAAGGGTAAGCTGGGACGAAGTGAGAGAGTGGCATTGACATATATACACTACCAAATGTAAAATAGTTGGCTAGTGGGAAGCAGCTGCATAGCACAGGGAGATCAGCTCGGTGCTTTGTGTCCAACTAGAGGGGTGGGATAGGGAGGGTGGGAAGGAGATGCAAAAGGGAAGAGATATGCGGGTATATGTATACATATAGCTGATTCACTTTGTTATACAGCAGAAACTAACACACCATTGTAAAGCAATTATACTCCAATAAAGATGTTAAAAAATTAAAAAAAAAAGAATGGCTTTTATCAAAAAGACAAGAGAAAGTCTTGGTGAGGATGTGGACAGAAGGTACCTTTGTGCACTGTTGGTGGGAATGTTCATTGGTGCAGCCACTATGGAGATTCCTCAGAAAAATTGAAAATAGAACTACCATATAACCCAGTAATTCCATTCCTGGATATTTATCTGAAAAAAACAAAAACACTAATTAGAAAAGATATATTCACCTCTATGTTCATTGCAGCATTATTCACAATAGCCAAGATATGGAAGCAACCTAAGTGCCCATCAATAGGTGAATAGATAAAGAGAAGTTTTATATATACATATATATGAATATTACTCATCCATAAAAAATAATAAAATCTTGCCATTTGAGACAACATGAATGGACCTAGAACGTATTATGTTAAGTGAAATAAGTCAGATAAACACAAAGACTATATGATTTCATTTACATGTGCAATCTAAAATCAAAACAAGTGAACAAACAAACATAAACAGAGTTATAGATACAGAGAAAAAACAAAACAGGTGTTTTCCTGAGAGGATGGGTGGTAGGAGAAAAGAAATGGGTGAAGGAGATAAAGAGGTACAAACTTCCAGTTGCAAAATAGAGTCACCAGTATGAAATGTATAGTGTGGGGAATATAGTCAATAAATATGTAATATGTTTTAATGGTGACCAATGCTATCTAGACTTATCTTGGTGATCATTTTGAAATGTATAGAAATTTCGAATCACTATGTCTTGTAACAGAAACTAACACAGTGTTGTCGGTCAATTATACTTCAAAGAAAACCTCATGGGAAAAGCGATCAGATTTTTGGTTATCGGAGGGCAGTCAAAAGGGTACGACCCTCCAGTTTTAAGTTAACTAAGTACTAGAGATATAATGTACAACATGATAAATATAATTAACATTCGTCTAGGTTATATATGAAAGTTTTTAAGGGAATAAATCCTAAGAGTACTCATCACAGGGAAGTCTATTTCTTTAATTTTTGTCTATATGAGATGATGTATGTTCACTAAACTTATTGTGATAATCATTTCAGGATGTATTAAATCAAATCATTATGCTGTACACCTTAAACTTATACAGTGCTGTATGTCAATTGTATCTCAATAAAACTGGAAGAAAAAAAAAACAAAACAAGACAAAAACAAAGAAAAAATAACAATGGAGTGATAGATACTTTCCCATAAGAATAGACGTTGATGGAATTCATCACCATTAGACCTGCCTTACAAAAACATGCTGAAACGAGTTCTTCAAGTTGAAATAGAAGGATCCTAGCCAGTATCATGAAAACATGAAAATATAAAACACACTGGTAAAGGTAAGTATTTAGTTAACTTCAGATATTCTAAACTGTAATGTGGTGGTGTGTCAATCACTTAATTCTAGGATAAGTGTTAAAGTACAAAGGTATTAAAAATAGCTATAGTTAAAATAATTTGTTAATGGATACAAAATATAAAAATATATAAATTGTGACATTAAAAACAAAATATGGGAGGGGAGAAGAGTGTAACGTTTTTGTATATGATGAAAGCAACTTATTATCAGCTTAAAAGAGATTATTATAATTATAAGATGTTTGATATATGCATCAAGGTAATCACAAAGCAAAGTATAGTAGATACACAAAAGTTAAAGGGAAATAAATCAAAATTGTATTATGCAAAATTATCAATTCGAAAAGGAAGACAGGAAGAGTGGAAGAATGGAACAAGGGAACTACAAAGCAAGAAAACAAGATGGCATTAGTAAACCCTTACATATAAAATAATAACTTTAAATATAAACGAATTAAATGCTTAAATTAAAAGGCATAGCATGGTTGAATGGATAAAAAAGGCCTGAGTCCACTGCCTTTGAGAGACTCATGTAAGCTTTAAAGGCACACATACTCTGAAAGTGAAGGGATGAAAAAAGATATTCCATGCAAAAAGAAAACAAAAGAGAGAAGGGATAACTATACTTTTATCAGAAACAAATAGACTTTAAGTAAAATACTGTAACAAAAAACAAAGTTTGTTATATACATTAAGTCCCCTATACATGAAATGTCAAGTTGCGAACCTTCAAAGATGCGAACGTGCGTTCCATCAACGTCAGGTGTGAGTGAAATTTCAGTTTGCCCTCCATCTCCTATTGCTGATGATCCTTCAGCTCTACCATCTCCCACCTTGCCTCCCTCCTCCAGTCAGTAACTCTTCTTGCCTGTTCACTAAATGCCAGGCCCTGTATGCCAGCTATTGTACTGTACTACTGTACTTTTCAAGGTACTGTACTGTAAATTAAAACTGGTTTATTTATCTTTTATGTTTGTTTATTTTTTTATTTGTGTGAAAAGTATTATAAACCTATTACAGTACAGTACTATATAGCGGATTGTGTTAGTTGGGTACCTAGGCTAACTTTGTTGGACTTATGAACAAATTGGACTTACAAATGCACCCTCATAATGGAACTAATTTATATACAGGGGACTTACTGTAATGATAAAAGGGTCAATTCATCAAAATAAAATAACAACTGCAAACACATATGCACCAAAATTTGGAACACTTAAGTATATTAAGGAAATACTTGGGAATTCCCTAGTAGTTCAGTGGTTAGGACTTGACACCCTCACTGCTGGGGTTCTGGTAGGGGAACTAAGAACTGAGATCCTGCAAGTTGCCCCACAGCGTGACCAAAAAAAAAAAAAAAAAAAAAAAAAAGAAAAGATATACCAACACCTAAGAAGGGGGAACTAGACAATGATACAATAATAGTAGGGAACTTCAATACTCCACTTTCAAGAATAGATAAATCATCCATACAGAAAATCAATAAATAAACATGGTACTTGAGCTATACTTTAGACCAAATGGACTTTGCATAAATATAGACAATATAACACCCAATAGTACCACTACACATTCAAACACACACAGAAAATTCTCCAAAATAGATCATATGTTAGGTCACAAAACGAGGCTTAGCAAACTGAAAAAGATTAAAATCATACCAAGCATCTTTTTTTACCACAATGCTATGAAATCAGAAATCAATAACCAGAGGAAAACTGGAAAATTCACAAATATGGGGAATTAACACACTCCTGATCACCCAATGAGTAAAATCACAAACCTATAGGGAAATCAAAAAATATCTTCAAGCAAATGTAAATGGACACACACACCAAAACTCATAAGATAAAGCAAAAAACATTCTGAAAGAAACATTTATAGTGATAACTACATATACAAGTAAATAGAAATAACTCAAAGAGCAATCTAACTTTAAAAAAATTTTTATTGGAATATAGTTGATTTACAATGCGTTAGTTTCAGGTGTACAGCAAAGTGAATCACTTATACATATACATATATCCACTCCTTTTTAGATTATTTTCCCATATAGGCCATTACAGAGTACTGAGTAGAGTTTCCTGTGTTATACAGTAGGTCCTTATTAGTTATCTATTTCGTATATAGTAGTGTGTATATGTTAATCTCAATCTTCCAGTTTATCCTTCCCCCACCCCTTACATCCTGGCAACCATAAGTTTATTTTCTACATCTGTAACTCTATTTCTGTTTTACAGATAAGTTCATTTGCACCCTTTATATTTTTTAGATTCCACATATAAGTTATATCATATGATATTTGTCTTTCTCTGTCTGACTTACTTCACTCAGTATGACAATATCTAGGTCCATCCATGTTGCTGCAAAAGACATTATTTCATTCCATTTTATGGCTGAGTAATATTCCATTGTATATATGTACTACGTCATCTTTATCCATTCTTCTGTTGATAGGCATTTAGGTTGTTTCCATGTCCTCATTACTGTAAACAATGCTGCAATGAATATTGGAGGGTATATAATTTTTTGAAACATGTTTTTTTTCCATATATATGCCCAGGAGTGAGAATGCTGAATCATTGGGTAGCTCTAGTTTTAGTTTTTAAAGGAACCTCCATACTGTTCTCCATAGTGGCTGTAAGAGTATACATTCCTATGAACAGAGTAGGAGAGTTCCCTTTCCTCCACACCTTCCCCAGGATTTATTGTTTGGAGAATTTTGGTGATGGCCATTCTGGCTGGCATGGAGGTGATACCTCATTGCAGTTTTGATTTGCATTTCTCTAATAATTAGTGGTGTTAAGCATATTTTCATGTGCTTTTTGGGCATCTGTAAGTCTTCTTTGGAGAATTTATATTTACAGCTTCCACCATTTTTTGATTGGGCGTTTTTTTTTTTTCTTCATATTGGGCTGCATGAGTTGTTCGTATATTTTGGATATTAATCCGTTGCTGGTTACTTCGTTTACAAATAATTTCTCCCATTCTGAGGGTTGTTTTTCATCTTGTTTATGGTTTCCTTTGCTATGCAAAAGCTTTTAAGATTCATTAGGTCCCATTTTTTTATGTTTTAATTTCCATTTCTCTAGGAGGTGGGTGAAAAAGGATCTGGCTGTAACTTATGGCATAGACTGTTCTGCCTATGTTTTCCTCTAAGAGTTTGATAGTGTCTGGCCTTACATTTAGGTCTTTAATCCACTTTGAATTTATTTTTGTGTATGGTGTTAGGGAGTGTCATAATTTCATTCTTTTCCATATAGCTGTCCAGTTTTCCCAGTACCACTTATTGAAGAGAATGTCTTTTCTCCATTGTATATTATTGCCCCCTTTATCAAAGATAAGGTGACCATATGTGCGTGGGTTTATCTCTAGGCTTTCTATCCTGTTCCATTGATCTATATTTCTCTTTTCATGACAGTACCATACTGTGTTGATTACTGTAGCTTTGTAGTATAGTCTGAAGTCCCGGAGCCTGATTCCTCCAGCTCCGTTTTTCTTTCTCAAGATTGCTTTAGCTATTCGGGGTCTTAGGTGTCTCCATACAAATTGTGAAATTTTTGGTTCTACTTCTGTGAAAAATGCTGGTGGTAGTTTGATAGGGATTGCTTTAAATCTGTAGATTGCTTTGGGTAATAGAGTCATTTTCACAGTGTTGATTCTTCCAATCCAAGACCATGGCATATCTCTCCATCTATTTGCATCATCTTTAATTTTTTTCATCAGTATCATATTGTTTTCTTCATACAGGTCTTTTGTCTCCTTAGGTAGGTTTATTCCTAGGTATTTTATTCTTTTGTTGCAATGGTAAATGGGAGTGTTTCCGTAATATCTCTTTCACATTATTCATCAATAGTGTATAGGAATGTAAGAGATTTATGTGCATTAATTTTGTATCCTGCTACTTTACCAAATTCATTGATTAGCTCTAGTAGTTTTCTGGTAGCAGTTTTAGGATTCTCTATGTATAGTATCATGTCATCTGCAGACACTGACAGCTTTACTTTTTCTTTTCCAATTTGGATTCCTTTTATTTCTTTTTCTTCTCTGATTGCTGTGGCTAAAACTTCCAAAACTATGTTGAATAATAGTGGTGAGAGTGGACAACCTTGTCTTCTTCCTGATCTTAGAGGAAATGGTTTCAGATTTTCACCATTGGGAATGATGTCTGTTGTGGGTTTGTCATATACGGCCTTTATTATGCTGAGGTAAGTTCCCTCTATGCCTACTATCTGGAGGGTTTTTATCATAAATGGGTGTTGAATTTTTTTGAAAAGTTTTTCTGCATCCATTGAGATGGTCTAATGATTTTTCTCCTTCAACTTGTTAATATGGGTTATCATGTTGATTGATTTGCGTATATTGAAAAATACATGCATTCCTGGGATAAACCCCACTTGATCATGGTGTATGATCCTTTTAATGTGCTGTTGGATTCTGTTTGCTAGTATTTTGTTGAGGATTTTTGCATCTCTGTTCATCAGTGATATTAGCCTGTAGTTTTCTTTCTTTGTGACATCTTTGCCTGGTTTTGGTATCAGGGTGATGGTAGCCTCGTAGAATGAGTTTGGGAGTGTTCTTCCCTCTGCAATATTTTGGAAGAGTTTGAGAAGGATAGGTGTTAGCTCTTCTCTAAATGTTTGATAGAATTTGCCTGTGAAGCCATCTGGTCCTGGGCTTTTGTTTGTTGGAAGATTTTTAATCACAGTCTGAATTTCAGTGCTTGTGATTGGTATGTTTATATTTTCTACTTCTTCCTGGTTCAGTCTCGGAAGGTTGTGCTTTTCTAAGAATTTGTCCCTTTCTTCAAGGTTGTCCATTTTATTGGCATATAGTTGCTTGTAGTAATCTCTCCTGATCGTTTGTATTTCTGCAGTGTCAGTTGTTACTTCCCCCTTTTCATTTCCAGTTCTATTGATTGGGGTCTTCTCCCTTTTTTTCGTAATGAGTCTGTCTAATGGTATATCAATTTTGTTTAACTTCTCAAGAACCAGCTTTTAGTTTTATTGATCTTTGCTATTGTTTCCTTCATTTCTTTTTCTTTTATTTCTGATCTGATCTTTATGATTTCTTTCCTTCTGCTAACTTTATGTTTTTTTTGTCTTTCTTCCTCTAATTGCTTTAGGTGCAAGGATAGTTTGTTTATTTGAGATGTTTCGTGTTTCTTGAGGTAGGATTGTGTTGCTTTAAACTTCCTCTTAGAACTGCTTTTGCTGCATCCCATAGCTTTTGGGTCATCGTGTTTTCATTGTCATTTGTTTCTTGGTATTTTTTGATTTCCTCTTTGATTTCTTCAGTGATCTCTTGATTATTTAGCAGTGTATTGTTTAGCTTCCATGTATATGTATTTTTTACAGATTTTTTCCTTTAATTGATATCTAGTCTCATAACTTTGTGGTTGGAAAAGATACTTGACACAATTTCAATTTTCTTAAATTTACCAAGGCTTGATTTGTGGCCCAAGATATGATCTATCCTGGAGACTATTCCATGAGCACGTGAGAAGAAGGTGTATTCTGTTGTTTTTGGATGGAATGTCCTATAAATATCAATTAAGTCCATCGTGTTTAATGTATCATTTAAAGCTTGTGTTTCCTTATTTATTTTCATTTTGGATGATCTGTCCATTGGAGAAAGTGGGGTGTTAAAGTCCCCTACTATGATTGTGTTACTGTTGATTTCCCCTTTTATGGCTGTGAGCACTTGCCTTATGTAATGAAGTGCTCCTCTGTTGGGTGCATAAACATTTACAATTCTTATATCTTCTTCTTGGATTGATCCCTTGATCATTATGTAGTGTCCTTCTTTGTCTCTTGTAATAATGTTTATTTTAAAGCCTATTTGGTCTGATATGAGTATTGCTACTCCAGCTTTCTTCTGATTTCCATTTGCATGGAATATCTTTTTCCATCCCCTCACTTTCAGTCTGTATGTGTCCCTAGGTCTGAAGTGGGTCTCTTGTAGACAACGTATATACAGGTCTTGTTTTTGTATCCATTCAGCCAGTCCATATCTTTTGGTTGGAGCATTTAATCCATTTATATTCAAGGTAATTATTGATATGTTTGCTCCTATTACCATTTTCTTAATTGTTTTGGGTTTGTTATTGTAGGTCTTTTCATTCTCTGTGTTTCCTGCCTAGAGAAGTTTCTTTAGCATTTGTTGTAAAGCTGGTTTGGTGGTGCTGAGTTCTCTTAGCTTTTACTTTTCTATAAAGGTTTTAATTTCTCCATCGAATCTGAGTGAGATCCTTGCTGGGTAGAGTAATCTTCGTTGTAGATTTTTCCATTTCATCACTTTAAATATGTCCTGCCACTCCCTTCTGGCTTGCAGAGTTTCTGCTGAAAGGTCAGCTGTTAGCCTTATGGGGATTCCCTTGTGTGTTATTTGTTGTTTTTCCCTTGCTGCTTTTAATATGTTTCCTTTTTATTTAATTTTTGATATTTTGATTAATATGTGTCTTGGCGTGTTTCTCCTTGGGTTTATCCTGTATGGGACTCTGCGCTTCCTGGACTTGATTGGCTATTTCCTTTCCCATAATAGGGAAATTTCAACTGTAATCTCTTCAAATATTTTCTCTGCCCCTTTCTTTTTCTCTTCCTCTTCTCAGACCCCTATAATTGGAATGTTGGTGCGTTTAATGTCCCAGAGGTGTCTCAGACTGTCCTCAATTCTTTGCATTCTTTTTTCTTTATTCTGCTCTCTTGTAGTTATTTCCATTATTTTATCTTCCTGGTCACATATCTGTTCTTCTGCCTCAGTTATTCTGCTGTTGATTCCGCCTAGAGAATTTTTAATTTCATTTATTGTGTTGTTCATCATTGTTTGTTTGCACTTTAGTTCTTCTAAGTCTTTGTTAAATGTTTCTTGTATTTTCTCCATTCTGTTTCCAAGATTTTGGATCATGTTTACTGTAATTACTCTGAATTCTTTCAGGTATACTGCCTATTTCCTCTTCATTTGTTTGGTCTGGTGGGTTTTTACCTTTCTCCTTCATCTGTTGTGTGTTTCTCTGCCTTCACATTTTGCTTAACTTACTGTGTTTGTGTTCTCCTTTTCTCAGGTGGCAGGTTCGTAGTTGCCGTTTTTTTTTTGTTTTTTGTTTTTCTTAACATCTTCATTGGAGTATAATTGTCCCACAATTGTGTCTTAGCCTCTGCCCCACAACAAAGTGAATCAGCAAAACATATACTTACATCGCCATATCTCCTCCTTGTTGCATTCCCGTTGTTTTTGGTGTCTGCCCCCAGTGGCTAAGGTTGGTTCAGTGGGTTGTGTAGTCTTCCTGGTGGAGGGGATTGGTGCCTCTGTTCTGATGGATGAGGTTGGATCTTATCTTTCTGGTGGGCAGGACTGCGTCCAGTGGTGTGTTTTGGCGTTTCTGTGACCTTATTACTATTTCAGGCAGCCTCTCTGCTAATGGCTGGGTTTTTGTTCCTGTCTCGCTAGTTGTTTGGCCTAGGGTGTCCAGCAATGTAGCTAGCTGGTCATTGAGTTGAGCTGTGTCTTAGTGTTGAGATGGAGATCTCTGGGAGAGCTTTCGCTGTTTGATATTACATGGAGCCCAGAGGTCTCTGGTGGACCAATGTCCTGAACACGGCTCTCCCACCTCAGAGGCACAGGCCTGACACCCGGCTGGAGCACCAAGATCCTGACAGCCACACGGCTCCCAAGTCTACAGTTTCTCCCAAAGTCCACCACCTCAATTTTGGGATTATTCATTGTCTATTGAGGTATTCCAGAGATGAAGGGTACATCAAGTTGATTGTGGAGATTTAATCTGCTGCTCCTGAGCATGCTGGGAGAAATTTCCCTTTCTCTTCTTTGTTTGCACAGCTCCTGGGGTTCAGCTTTGGATTTGGCCCTGCCGCTGAGTGTAGGTCACCTGAGGGCATCTGTTCTTTGCTCACAGGATGTGGTTAAAGTAGCAGCTGATTAGGGGTATCTAGCTCACTCAGGCGTGGGATAGGGAGGCATACGGAATGTGGGGCAAGCCTGCGGAGGCAGAGACTGGCATGAAGTTGCAACAGCCTGAGGCTAGCCCTGTTTTCTCCCTGGGAACTTGTCCCTATCTCAAGGGATCCTGGCAGTGGCGGGCTACACAGGTTTCTGGGAGGGGAGGTGTAGATAGTGACCTGTGCTTGCACACAGGCTTCTTGGTGGCTGCAGCAGCAGCCTTAGCATTTCATGCCTGTCTCTGGTGTCTGTGCTGATAGCTGTGGCTCTCGCCCATCTCTGGAGCTCGTTTACATGGTGGTCCGAATCTCCTCTCCTCATGCACCCTGAAACAATGGTCTCTTGCCTCTTAGGCAGTTCCAGACTTTTTCCTGGGCTCCCTCCGGGCTAGCTGTGGCGCACTAGCCCCCTTCAGGCTGTGTTCATGCAGCCAACCCCAGTCCTCTCCATGGGATCTGACCTCTGAATCCCAAGCCTCAGCTCCCAGCCCCCACCCACCCCAGTGGGTGAGCAGACAAGCCTCTCAGGCTGGTGAGTGCTGGTCGGCACCAATCCTCTGTGCAGGAATCTCTCTGTTTTGCCCTCAGCACCCCTGTTGCTGTGCTCTCCTCCATGGCTCCAAAGCTTCCCCCCCCACCACCCCTGTCTCCACCACTGAAGTGGCTTCCTAGTGTGTGGAAACTTTTCCTCCTTCACAGCTCCCTCCCAGAGGTGCAGGTCCCATCCGTATTCTTTTGTCTCTGTTTTTCTTTTTTGTTTTTCCCTACCCAGGTACGTGGGGAGTTTCTTGCCTTTTGGGAAGTCTGAGGACTTCTTCCAGCATTCAGTAGGTGTTCTGTAGGAGTTGTTCCACATGTAGATGTATTTCTCATGTATTTGTGGGGAGGAAGGTGATCTCCACGTCTTACTCCTCCACCATCTTGAAGGTCTCTCTACATCGTTTTTTTTTTTGTGTATCCCTTAACTACTTATCTTGGATATAGGTGATTTTACTTCCTTTTATCTTTTAACCTTCCTACTAGCTTTATACATGGTTGATTTACTACATTTATTTATATTTGCCTTTGCCAATGAGTGTTTTCCTCTTGTAATTTTCATATTTCTGGTTGTAACCTTTTCTTTTTAAGTTAGAGCAGTCACTTTAACTTTCCTTATAAAGTTGGTTTGTTGGTGCTGAACTCTTTCAGATTTTGCTTGCCTATAAAACTTTTGACTTTTCAATCAAATCTGAATGAAAGCCTTGCTGGGTAGAGTATTCTTTGTTGTAGGTTTTTCCCTTTTGTCACTTTAAATATGTCATGCCATTCCCTTCCGGACTCCAGAGTTCTGCTAAAAAGTCAGCTGATATCCTTAGGGGAGTTTTCTTGTATGTACACTGTTGCTTTTCCCTTGCTGCTTTTAGTATTCTCTCTTTATGTTTAATTTTTTGCCTTTTTAATTACAGCCTGTCTTTGTGTGGTTCTCTTTGGGTTGATCCTGTTTGCTTCCTGTAGTTGGATGTCTGTTTCCTTTCCCAGATTAGAGAAATTTTTACCTATTGTGTCTTGAAATAAGTTCTCTGGCCCTTTCTCTCACTCTTCTCCTTCTGGGACCCCTGTGATGTGAATGTTAGTATGCTTAATGTTGTCCCAGGGGTCTCTTAAACTGTCTTCATTTCTTCTTATTCTTTTTCTTTTTTCTGTTTAGCTTCAGTGATTTCCACTTCTTTCTTTCAGTTCATCAATCTATTGTTGATTCCTTGTACTGTATTTTTTATTTCAGTTATTGCATTATTCATTTCTGTTTGGTTCTTCTTTATATTTTCTAACTCTTTGTAAAAGAAAAAAAAAGAAAAGAAAAAAAACCTTCTAAATTCTCACTCTTTTCATCCAATCTTCTCCTGAGTTCTTTGAGTATCTTTATGATAATTAGCTTGAACTATTTTGGGGTAGATTGCTTATCTCTATTTCACTTAGTTCTTCTTCTGAGATTTTATCTTGTTCCTTCATTTGGAACATATTCCTCTGTCACCTCATTTTGCCTAATTTACTTTTTTTATTTCTATGTATTTGATAGGTTGAGTTTTATGTTTCCTGACCTTGGAGAAGTGACCTTTTGTAGGAGATGTCCTATGGGTACCAACAGTGCACTACCTCTGGTCGCCTATATGCTCTAGGATTGTCCCCTATATGGGTTTTGTGGGTCCTTATGTTGTAGCTGGCTGACTAATGTGGGCAGTCTGGTAGAAGTAGGAGTGACTCATCCTTGGTGCAGTGGGTTGCTAGGTCCTGCCTTGTGCAGAGGCTGCTGGCCACTGGTGGGTGGGACCAGATCATGAGGTAGCTGGCTGCTGAGCTCCAGGGGTTCCAGAGCTAATGCTGGCCCACTGGTGGGTAGAGCTGTGTTCTGGGGTAGGTGATTGCAGGGCCTAAGGTCCCAGATCTAGTGTTGGCCTGCTAGAGGGCTGGGTTGGCTCCTTACATTGTTGGTTACTGTGTCTGGGGTATCCCAAAGCTGGTTTCAGCCTGCTGGTAAGTGGGTCTGGATCCCCGTATGGCTGTCTGAGGGGTTCAATGTGTCTCAGAGCTGGTGTCAGCCAGCTGCTGGCAGGGTTAGAGCCCATGATGTCCTGGGTCTGGTTTCCACCTGCTGTGGGTGGACTGGCTCCTGACAATGCAGACTGTGGGGTTTCAGTGGTCCTGGGGCTAAAGTCTCCCTGCTAGTGGGTGGGAGCA
This sequence comes from Balaenoptera musculus, assembly GCF_009873245.2. Lineage (NCBI taxonomy): Eukaryota > Metazoa > Chordata > Mammalia > Artiodactyla > Balaenopteridae > Balaenoptera > Balaenoptera musculus. The sequence continues at coordinate 47,223,182 of NC_045806.1, read as the reverse complement.
GGGACCAGGACATTACACAGCTGTTGCCTACCCAGTAGTGGATGAGACTGAGTCCTGAGGCTAGTGTTGGCCCATAGGTGGGTGGAGTTGTGTCTTGGGGTCTCTAGCTGTGGGGCCCTGTGGGTTCCAAAGTTGGTTTGTTGATCTGCTGGTGGACATGGTCAGAGCCCAGGGAGTCCTAGGGCTGGTGCCAACTCACTGGTGGGTGAGGCTGGTTCCAGGTGTAGTTCTTACCCACTAGTGGGTGGCCCTGGATCCCAGGGTCTCTAATTACAGGACCCTGTGGGTCCTGAGGCTGGTGCCAATGCACTGGTATGCAGGGCCAGGTCATGATCCCTCTGGTGGACAGGGCCAGACTGGGGACTCAAGGCATCTTAAGGCAGCCAGCCTGCTGGTGGTTGGGGCTGCATACTCACCTAGCTAGCTGCTTGGGCTGAAGCATCCCAGTACTAGTGCTGACAGGCTGATTGGTGCTAATAAGCTACAGGGAGGATTCCAAAATGGTGCTTGCCAGCACCAGTGTCCTCGTGGTAAAACAAGCTCCCAAAAATGATGGCTGGAAGCATCAGTGTTCCCAGGATGAGCTCCATTTGCTTCCTGCCTCTCTGGAAGACGCTCTAAGATCAGCAAGTGCATCTGACCCAGGGTCCTTTTAACTTACTGCTTCTGCCCTGGGTCCTGGAGCATGTGAGATTTTGTGTGTGCCCTTTAAGAGTGGAGTCTATATTTCCTACAGTCCTCTGGCTTTCCCAAAAATAAGCCCTTCTGACCCTCAAAGCCATACATTCTTGGGTCTCATCTTCCTGGTGCAGGACCTCTAGGCTGGGGAGCCCGATTTGTGGCTTGGGCCAGTCACCTCTTGGGGAGAACCTCTGCAATTGTAATCATCCTCTCATTTGTGGGTCACCCACCTGGTGGTATAGGTCTTGAATATACCACATTTCCACTGCTCCTACCCATCTCATTTTAGTTCCTTCTTTATATCTTTAGTTGTAAGACATCTTTTCTTCTAGTTTTTTTGTTCCTTCTCATCAATAATTGGTTTGTAAATAGTTGTAATTTTGTTATACCCATAGGAGGAGGTGAGCTCAGGGTCTTCCTACTCTGCCATTTTGGCAGTTCTAGGCTATGGAAACCAGGTGACTGATGTTCTCACACCTCTATTCAGCTTTTTCTGGTATGTGTCCAACAGGGCGAGCTCTTCATTGGAAAAGGCCATAGCCATGTCCTGAAAGTTCTAAAGTGGGTAATTGCAAGCTCCAGGTGAAATAATCCCTACAGGGAAACAGGTGGATGGGATTTACTATAGTAAAAGTACACAAAGTAAAATTAGCAAATGTAAAAGTTGCCTGGAGTGAAGACTGGAAGACATCTATCAATAAAAACCTTTCAAGTGTTCTCTCCCTGTGGAATCACACATTTTTTCCTTCCAGCATGATTTGTGACAATTTGCCTATCAGGAATACTCTTCAGAGATACAGCATGAAAGGATTTTATTGGCAGCTGGTCACTTGGGCACCCTCTGCCTAGCAAATGTCAATATTCTAGACTCCTGAAAGATTAAGTGTTCGGTATAAAATATATTATTTGTAGGAACAGTTTATGCACTATAAACTACCCTTATTAATTAAGGAATTGTGGGAACACTCTCAAAATCTAAGTTCAAAGATTCTGGGCAAAGGCAAACATTGTGAGCAGGGCTTTATTAAGATAGCAGAATCGGCTTGCTTATATTACTTCTTTTCTATGCTATATCCAAACACAGAGCTTCAAACTACATGAGCAAAATCAGACAGAACAGAAAGGATAAATAAACAAGTCTACAATTATACTTGAAGTTCAAGCAGTAGACCACTGTGTGTATCCCAGAAGTCCCCTCGGTCCCTTCCCAATCATGATGTGTTTTTTTTCTCACAGTCCCCCCGCTTCCCCTTTTTGCTTCTCTCCTGCATCCCAGTTCCTTTCTCATTCCTAAAGTCCTGTCCTCCATCAAAAGTAAAGATGCTATGTTGAGTATGATTTCCATATGATAATTAAACTTCTGATTGGCTGAATTCAATGTAGATTGTGTTCCCCCTCCAGCTGTGAAGCTCAATCCCTCTGTCTCTCATGATGAAGTAGAAGTTTTCACACCACTGTTAGGAATTTCAGGTATGAGCAGGAGAGCATATTCAGGACACTTCTCTCACCCTCAGATCCTTTATCTGTAAAATGATGTCATAGTCAGCTTGGCTGACTAACAAGATAGCATAGACCAGGTGGCTTAATTGATAATTTCTTACTTTCTTTTTTTAAAAAACATCTTTATTGGAGTATAATTGTTTTACAATGTTGTGTTAGTTTCTGCTGTATAACAAAGTGAATCAACTATATGTATACATATATCCCTATATCCCCTCCCTCTTGTGTCTATTTCTAACAGTTCTGGAAACTGAAAATTTGAGATCAAGGTGCCAGTATAGTTGGGTTTATGGTAAAGACCCTCTTCCTGGTTTACAGATGACCACTTTCTTGTTGTATCCTCACATGACAGAAAGAAAGAGGGAGAGGGAAAACAAAGTCTTTGCTCTTTTTTTACAGGGGCACTAAACCCATCATGAAGACTCCACCCTCAACTTCAAATACCATCACACTGGGGGCTAGGGTTTCAACGTATGAATTTTTGAGAGGACACATATAGTCCATAGCAAATAGGGGTATCCCCACCTCCTTCACAGGTCATAGGAGAAACAGAGATAGTAATACCAGATGGCTTACAACGAGTGTTATGTGTCAAACCCTGAGATGAAGACTTTAGCAGTATCAAAAGACTCCTTGAAATTCCAGGAATGCACCAAATGGGTTTTCCTCTCAGGACACATACTGTTCCATCTGACTGCAATGTTCTACCCACAGTTAATCACATGGCCTGCCTGCTCCCTCATTTCCTTTAGACCTTTGTTCAATCATTATGTCAGGGAGGGCTTCCCTAGTCACCCTGAATAAAAGAACATTCTCCTCTCATACCCTTTCTTCCTGACCTGTTGTATCTTTCTACACAGCATTTGTCACCCTCTGGTGGAATATTCTGTGAGGTCAGAGATTTGTACCTACAATAGTAATAAGGCACATAGCAGGTAATCAGAAAATTTTTGTTGATGAATGTCTGGGAAATTGGCCATTTACATGTCTTGCTAAGATGCACAGACATCCTCCAAGATGGGCATTGGCCCCATTTTGCTAATTATAATTCATACAGAATCTCAAGGACACAAAAAACTCTAGTCTAGGCTTTGCAATCACGTTTTCCAAGCTTCAAAATCTGCAGTTCCTGGATGCTTTTGGGTAACAATGAGGTCCGACAATTTCTTCATCCATTTATCCATCAATGAACACATACAGTGTTTCCACATCTTGACTACTGTAAATAATGCTGCAATGAACATTGGGGTGCATATTTCTTTTCAACTTAGTGTTTTTATTATCTTTGGATAAATACACAGAAGTGGACTGCTGAATCATATGGTATTTCTATTATTAATTTTTTGAGGAATCTCCATACTATTTTCCATAGTGGCTGCACCAATTTACATTCCCACCAACAGTGCACAAGGGTTCTCTTTTCTCCAATTTAGACCAACACTTGGTGTTTCTCATCTTTTTGGTTATATGCTGATGTGGAATTTAACATTTGAAAACAATATACAGGAGGACCTCATTCATCCTGTGACAAATTGGAACTGAGAGTAGTTGGTTGGTTTCAGGAGTCACAGAATAAACTAACCTCAATGGAATCCCCAAAAATGGCATCAAAGGAGACTCTGTAACATAAGGAGAGTGGGGTGACCCCAACTGCAGAGGAGGGATGAAAGTCACATAAATATAACGTTAATAGGCAAGGGAGCCAGGCTCACAGAGAGCTAGTGTGAACAAACTCACAATTATGTCAGACCAATTTCTCACTGCATCTTTGGACACCGATCAGACTGGCCGGTCATGGCAAGGCCACAATCACTTCCTTTCTTGTACTTTGGATGTGACAATGTCTCTCATTCTGCATATAGATGTCCAGAAAACTCAGAAACTTTACAAACAAAGAACTTACTGATTTCACTTTGAATTTACTGTTTTGACAGTTTTGTGTGTACTTTGATAAAGGACTAGCTTGGTGATGTCTGTTTTGCACCTTGAGAATGACACAGCCATTCCCACGATCCACATCACTGCTATCTATCAATCTGATTTATCTTGACCCACCCACCCAACATATTTGTCACATGCAATACTCACTAACTTTCTCTCTTCCCTTATTCCTCTAATCCTTCATGAAAACCTAAACAACCTCAATGCTGACTTGGCCAACCTGGAGCCTCTCTCTCCAGGAATGTTAAGTTCCAGTCCAACTGATGCTCTCTTGCCCACTGTCATGCCCTTATCATTAGGAAAAACCATACTCATTGAACTCCATTCCTTCCATCCCCCTCCCTCACCACCAGAAACATTACCTCCAGTTCTTCCAGATCCTTCCCTCTAATGTTCCTGTGCTGACAGCTGTCAACCTCATGGAGGCCTCTAATCTACTAACCACACATGTTTCTCACTATTCATCAGGACCTCATGTTCTTTTTATGCTGCTTACCTGGTATTTGAAGCCACCTTCTTATGCTGCTTACCTGGTATTTGAAGCCACCTCTTGCAGACATTAAATGTTCTTTCTCTTGTCTTACACCATTTTGCTCATGTGGCTTCACCTTGATAAACTGTAGTTTATCTTCCCATTTGTATGCAAGGAGCTGAGAAATGCTCAGCCAACCTTAAAACTTAGCTGGATGGTTTCACTTAAAATTTGTAACCGTGGAACTTTATTTCCAACATTCCCTACACTGACCTATGAATTCCTATTCTATTGTAATATGACTAAGGAAATAAAACACTTATAAACATATACACTAAGCCCTAGCCATCCACTCAGATTCTGAACTTGGTCATATCTGATCCCTGACTCTGGCCAAATAATAAGCTCTGACACTGGTCAACCATAAACCCTAATCTTGGTCTTATACTGAGCTCTGATCCTTGAAATACACTAAACTCTGAGCCTGGTAACACACTGCACCATGGCTACATTCATATAGTGATCCTGACTCTGGTCACACACCAAGTCCTGACTCACGTCACACACTGAGCCCATTTAGTCAGAGCCTAAGCCTGGTAACACCTCACACCCTGAGCCTATTACTGGTCACATGTTGAGTCCTGACCCTGGACACACATTGAGCCCTGACCCTAATCACGACCCTAGTCACACACATTGCGCTGACCCAGGTCACATTCTGAGCCCTGACTCCATTAACTTTCTGGGCCCTGACTTTGGTCACATGCTAAGCAATGAACCTGGTCACATACTGAGCCTTAAATCTTGTCACACACTGAGCTATGATCCCAGTTCCATATTGAGTCCTGAAACACACTGAGCCTTGACCCAGTTAATACACTTGAGCAGTGACACTGACCACACTCCTATCAGGGGCCCAGGTTACATGCTAAGCCTTTAACCTGGTAATAGTCTTGACTCAGGCTACAGTTGAGATCTGACTGGTCATACAGTGGATATTTACCTGAGTCACTGGATGTGCCCTGATAATGGTCAACCAATGAGCCATAAGCCCAATCACATCATGGGTCCTAAATCTGGTCACACACTGAGTTATGACCCTGATCTCTCCATTAACCCTGATTCTGGTCAGATGCTGAGCCCTCACACTTGTTACATGTCATACATTGAGTAGTGACCCCAGTTATGTACCAAAACCTGACTCTTTTCTCATATTGATCCTTTGCTTGATAACAACTTGACAGAGGTCACCCTGGGCACATGCTGAGCCCTTAACCTGTCCACACACTGAGCCCTTAACCTGTCCACACACTGAGCCCATACCGTGATAAGTCATTGAGCCTTATGCATGTCACATACAGAACCCAGACAGCAATCACACATTGAGTTTTAGCCAAATCACACAATGAATTCTGACCCTAGTCATGATCTAAGCCCTAACCTGGGTAACATGCTCAGCCCTGGCTCTGCTCACAAGCTGAACATTGACCTTTGATAGTTGATGAGCCTCGAACGGGGTCATACTCTGAGCCCTAATGTTAGTCAAATTTTCAACCATTCACTGATTAATGAACTGGAACCCTGGTCACAACTGATCCAGGATCCTAGTCAGATGCTGTGCTCTGACCCAGTCACATGCTGAGCCCTGACTTCTGTCACCTGCTGTCGTGCCCTGATTGTGGTCACATTTTGAGCCCTGATCCTGGTCAAACGTCGAGCAGTGAATCTTGTCAAACACTTACTCCTGACTCTGATCAGTCATTCAACTCTGATTCTGATATTATGATGCACCCTGTTTCTGGTCACCTGCTGACCCCTGATCCCTGTCACACTGTGATCTCTGATCCTAATACACTGTTGAGTCCTGACTCTGATCACATGCTGAACTCTGACTCCCCTCACAAACCGAGACCTAATCTTATAGACACACAGAGCCCTATCACTGGTCACACTCTGAGCATTGACTCTGCTTTGATGTTGATGCTTGACTGTTCATATACTAAGCCTGGGCTCCCTCTGAGCCCTGACTCAGGTCACATGATGAGCCCTTAACCTCGTTACTCTGATCAAAGACACTGGTCACACAGTGAGCTCAAGCCTGATTACACTGTGAACTGTAATGGGATTACATTGTGAATCTTGGTCACAAGCTGAGCCATGAACCTTGTCACACACTGAGCCATTACCCTAGTTAGATGCTCAGACCTGAACTTAGTATATAATCAGCCTATCACTGCTAACACTCTGATTACAAAACCCAGTCATCCAACAAGCCCTGATGTTGTTATAATGATTCTGACCTCAATCAAATGCTGAGACTTGATGCAGATCATTTACAGAGCCCTGATCCTGGTCACATGCTAAGCCCTGAATCTGGTTACATGTTGAGCATTATCTTGGTTACTCAATGAGTCCTGACACTGGTCTCATGTAGAGTCCGGACCCCAGGCATCCCTTGTGCCCTGACCCTTGTCACATGCTGATCAGAAACACTGTGACCCCTGAATCCATACACATGCTAAGGCATGATCCTAGTCACATGCTGAGGCCAGACCTTGATCACACACTGAGCTGTGATCTGGGTCACAAGCTAAGATCAAACCCCAAACACATGCTGAACACAGACTGTGGTCACAAGCTGACTACTACTCTAACTCTCATGCTGATCCTTTACTCTGATGACATGCTGAGCTCTAATACTGGTCGCACTCTAATGGTGGTCATAGAGATCACTGATGCTGGTCACAGGTTGGTCCCTGAAACTGGACAGCTCCTGTACCTGTCTGTGGCCATGTACTGACCCTGACACTCTGAGTCTTGCCCCAGTGACTTCTGAGGCTTGATCACATTCATTTGCTGAGCCTTTACCCTGGTTGTACAGTGATCCTTGTCACTCTCAAAGTACTGAACCTGGTCCCATACTGCATCCTGACACCAGTTACTCTATGAGCCTTGAAAATGTTCAAATGCTGAGCACGGAACTCAGTCAATTTCTGTCCTTGATCACACACTGAGCACCTATCCCAGTAATGCTATGAAAACTGTTTCAGATCACACTGTGAGTCATGATCCCAATTACCTGCTGAACACTATCCCTGGTCATATATGCAGTCCTAATCCTGGTCGCATGCTTAGCCCACAGTCTTGTCAGGTACTGAGCTCTGACCATGGTCACATTCTAAGCTCTAACCTCGCTACACATCGATTCCTGACTCACTCAGCAGAGAACTGACTTCTGTCACACGATGTGCCCTGTCCCCAGTTACTCACTTTGCTCTCATCTGTGGTCACCTGCTGAACACAAATACACCCCATCTATGACTCTAGACACGTGTTGATTCTTAAAACTGGTCAAACACTAACCCAGCCATGAAACACCAGATTATCTATCTATCTATCTATCTATCTATCTATCTATCTATCTATCTATCTATCTATCTATCTAATGTATATATCTGTATCTATGCTTATCTATATTAAAATATATATTCTATATCTTATATCTCTCTCCAAATATACATATATATGAATACATACATATATATACATATATATATGCATATATATATGTGTGTGTATATATATATATATGCATATATATATATATATATATATATATATATATATATATACACCAATTGCAGAGCCTTCCTTGTTCAGAGCCTTCCTTGTTCTGGGCCCCACTTAAAACAAGCAGTTTTTGGGGTCACTTGGTAACTGGGACACAGTAAAACACCCAAATGAAGAATATGTTACCTCTAAAATTCAAAGGCTCCCCCGGCATTATGCCTCTTTTTCACTTGTGAAGGGGAGTACCATATGGAACTGTTAACCCTTTTCCATAGAAGGGGTATATGTGTGTACACACACACACACACACACACACACACACACACACATATATATAAATAAATCAATAATAGTTGCTACTTCTTGCTCACTAATGTCATCAATATAATGGCCAAGGTATCTTGTTGGAGGGAAAGGTGATCAAAATTCCTCTCCACCATGAGAAGTTAAGCCTAGAGGAGTCACAAACTGTCTATGGTAGACATGAGCAGCCTGAGGAGCAAGCCCCATCTAGACCAAGAGTCCCAAAGGTCTCAATGTTGGAGATCTGGCCAGTAATGACCTTTCCTCCATGAAGGTTCTAAGACAAGCCCTTTCACATCTTAGTGCCTCAGTTTCCCCACTCAGGAAATGACAGAGTTTGGGTGTAGGCTCCCCAGGGCCCATTCCTTCTTCCACAGTCAGACCTCTCTGTCTTCTGATTCCCAGTCCTTGCATCAGGGAATGGAAAAGAGGTTTGACTGAGCCACTCCTGGCAGAGGAATAGCTTTACCTGGGACTACTGACCTAGGCTTTGCCCTCTCCTGTATCCTGTCACCTTAAGAGTGAAAGGTTAGGGGTGGGCCAGGGAGAAACCCATAAAAAGGAGGGAGTCCCTGGAGCCAAAGAGACCATTCTGAGCTGCCTCAACTACAGTCACTCAAGCCTGGTCACTATGGCTGAGAGAGAGGAGGAAACTCCTCACCTCCACTGTGGTTTGATCAGTGGCAGGCAGACTGACACACACCACAATTGAGTGTAACAGTTCCTCTCCCACAGGCACCTGGAAGTGCCCATTAGCACAGCACCCTCTGGAGTAAGCATTGCTCTCCCCAGGATTCCCTTTAAAGAACTCTGATCTGCACCCAAGGGGGCTGCAAACAATGCCAAGTCCCCAGTGTGAGCAGGAGTCCATGGTGTAAGCAGAGAGTGAGCTCACTAACCTAGGTATGTTCAAGAAATATCTGTGGTTGCTGCTTTCTGCTCAGGGTTGACAGAAGTAGAGTTTGAGAGGATTGGGGTGGGGGGCATTGGCAGGTTCCTCCTTGTCCCATAGTTGCTGACCAACTTCTTGGCTTTGCAGCCTTGACTGTCAGAGACCACAACTGGAATGGTCTAGGCCTAGGAGGTGTCCAGAGGAGGTGTTGCACAGTACATTGAACTTTACATTTCCTGACTGCAAGTGTGAGGAGCTCTAGACATTCAGGAAATATGGGGAACTAATGGAGGAAAAGGTTTCAGGCTCCTCCAGTGTGTGACCAGCCAGAAGAAGCTGCCAGGCACAGCAGGTCAGAATGGGGCCAGGCAGCTGCTGGTGGAGGTTTATGATGAGCCTCTTCTGGAGGGAAGGGGCACTGCCTAAGAGTCAGGGCTGGTTGATGATGAGGTGTCCGGGGGGCGGGGGTGGCAGGAAGGGTGGACAGAGAAAGCCATAGAAGTGGAAATGGAATGGCTAAGAGGTGACTGGTTCAATTCTCTCTTTACACAGTTGGAGAGTCCAAATCACAGAGTGGGACAGAACCACAGAGAGTCTCACAAGTTGATATCAAGTTGGGACTTGAAACTTCATTTATTGACTCCTTGGGCTGAGGTCACTGTCCATATTTTACAGATGAGGAAACTGAGGCCAGAGAGAACAAGGGACTTGCATGCTGGGAGGTGGGGCCTAAACTTGGTCTCCTGCTTCCCAGTGTGCTGTTCAGTAGGAGACAGATGGGCCAGGTGAATTCTGCTTTTGCTTTTTATCAGCTTTATGATCTTGGAAAGTTTCAAGGTGGCAGATGGGGGTGGGGGTAGGATTGGCCAGACCTCTTGCAAGATAAGTTGGGGTTCCATAAGTCCCCACCTCTGTCAGGATTTCCCCGTGGCAGGGGTGGTCTGGGACCTGGGGTGGGAGCAGGTGTGGTCCAAGTGAGGAGCTCACTGGGAGCCAGGAAGAGGGGGCACACCAGGACAGTGCTGACATGGACAGTAGCTATCACTGTATCGCTTCACTCTCTGAGCCTCCCTCCACCCTAGACCCAAGCATCAGAGTGACCTCCAGGGGTAGTGGTCTGGAGTGGGATGGAGGCTGAGAACAGTGCCAGCTGGCTTGGCAAAAGCTGGCCCCAGCCTGAGGGAGACTCATTTGGCCACGTACCCATCTCCTACAAGACAGTGATAAGGAGAAGAGTTTTATATGACCAACAGTAAAATAGCACCTATGAGAATCCCAACAGGTTACAGGGGGAAGAAGCCTTTGTTCAATGGGATATGTGCTCATGAATAGATGTCTTCTTTCTCCCTTTCTCTCTCCTGTATCTTATCAATCAAAGTTCTCTCTCCTCCGCCTGTCCCCTCCTCTGTAGCTATCTCTGGCATAGTGGTGATAGCATGGATCCTGGAATCACAAAGCTCTTGATGAACTATGTTCACTACTGTGTGACCTTGGGCAGGTCACTTCACCTCTCTGAGCCTCAAATTTCTCACCTATAAAGTGAGGATATTAATGTTGTGGTCACAAAGATGCCGAGTGAGCATGAGATGAGACAGACCTGTGGAATGCAGTGGCCTCAGACTTCATCTCATCCTGAGCTTGGCCTAGTGCCCTCCTTGGCAAGAGTTAGTGGGTTGCTGGTCACTGTCATGGGGCACCTTCTTCCCATAAGCTTCACTGCCACTGGTCCCAGGACATTCCTGGATCCCTTGGGCTATGAGCTAGAGTACTGTATGGATCCCTCAACACAGTCAGCCTCTGGCTTAGGAGACAAATCCTGAGGACTCCCTGGAACCTGCAGGTCAGGTCCAACTATGTAAGTTTCAGGACCCAGAACAAAATGAAAATCCAGGGCACCGGCTAGAGGCAGGGAAGTCAATCTTTCCTTTTCACGGGCCTCCAACTTCAACCTGCAACAGATTGGTGACCCTCAAAGGATTGCAACCTCCTCACTTGGATGCACTCAGTACCTGGGTGGGGATGGTGAGAGGCCCCCACCTAATTGCCTGATGAATGTGCATGGTACTGCTAGCCCAGGGAGGGGACAACTGCTCCCTAGCCCCACACCAAGACATCATGAGGCACACATCTGAACTTCATCTTTTTGATCCCCCAGCAGCCAAGGGAGCATTACTGGGCTTTATGTTCTGCTAGAACTTACTGAGTGACCGCACCTAGCACTGAAGGAGGTTGAATAATGCAGTCTTCAACAGTTAAAGCTCTGGGATTCTATTGTGGAAAGAAAGAGTGGGTAGATATTGAGGATCATGGGCAGTCTCTGCCACATGCACCTTGGACTGGAGCCCACAGCAGCTAAGAATCCAAGAATAGAGCACTCACACAGCCTTGTTGGTGAGCTCAGGGTTACAATGTAGACTTGGATGGCACTAAAACACTTCTGAATTACTGTTCTCTCCAATGAATGTGACCTTTCTGACTCAGGTTCTCTTTTTGAATGAAAGTGATCTTTAAAGCCTTTCTGACTCTGTGAGGGGATTAAGAAACAGTTCTGTGTTGTCTTCTCAAACACTTATTCATCTACCCATCCATTTACACATGCATCCAATCAACCGTCCACTGAACCCACCTCTCAATGTTTACTGCATATCTTCTGTGTACTAGTTCAAAGCCGCCCCCCTCACAGATATCACATTCTGATACAATAGACGCATGAAGACTATGGAAGTAAGATGAGGGCACCCAAGATCTTAGGAGATCTTAGAAGCCTTCTCTGAGGAGGTGATACTCGTACCATTTCCTGAATAATGAGTAGGAGTTAGGTGAAGACTGGGGGTTGTAGACATTCTGATAAGGATGTGCAATGGCACAGAGACATAAGTTGAGTGCATTTGTAGTGAACATAGTTCATAAAGTTGAGAAGTAAGGGATGTATGCGTGGTGGCAGAAGAAGAAGCTGAAGAGGGAGGCAAGGGCTAGAAGGAACTAAAACATCTAGCTTGGAAGCTTGGGTTTAGCCTGTGGGACTGTATTTCTCAAGTGCAGTCCTAAGACCATATCTCACAATGCTGGTTGCATACACAGATTCCCAAGTCCTGCCACAACCTGCTGAATCCAACTCACTGATGCTGAGGTGAGAAACCATGGGATGTTTACACAGGTTAGGATTGAGAAATACAGCTGTGGGAGTAGACTGGGGACCACTGGTGAGGACTGGATCATGCTGGGGCTCTGTCTGCCCCAGCCCCTAAATGCTGGCTTTGCTCAAGTCCTGCTCTTTGTTTTCACAGTCTCCTTCCACCTAGGAGTTCTTGCCCCTCTCCCTGGCCTCAGTTACTATTCACACATTAATGAGGGCCTTCTGCTCCTAGGGTCAGCCCAGATCCCTCACCTTTGGACCCCTTTTAGTGTTTGGATGTTTTATAAGAATCTGAGTACATAACTTACCATGATGAGCCCTCAGGCATGTCTCGCTTCCCAATAGATTGAGTGACATCAGCATCACATCCACCACCAAGGAGCCTAGAAGTCACCCTGGACAACTCTCACTTCATCTTCCACCACCAAGTACCCATGTCTTATGGATTCTACCTCATTGGCTCAGTCTCTTTCCCACGTTCCTTCTTATGTGGCCACTTCCCCAGTTCAGACCTTGACTTCTCTTACTTGTTCAGCTAACTGCACTAGTCTCCTCATAGGCATTCTTACGCCCAGCCTCTCAGCCTCCAAACCAACCTCTGCATCTGTACCATGAGGAATCTTTCTAAAACAAAGTTTCAGAGCACAAAACTAATGTTTGCAAGCAACAAAAACAAATTCTGGATAACCAAAGCAAAAAATAAATGTATTGAAAGACTATGGGAATCAGAGACTCACAGAATCAAAGTCTAGGTCGATGGCACAAATCAGTCCCAACCATTTTCAGTTATCAAGTTACTTAAATCAAGACCCAAATTCCAAGGAAGAGGATCTGCTAGTCCTTGCATAGGTCATTAGTCCACACGTTAGACAGAGGACAGCAGGTACTTCGAATACCTGCCCCACCAAGACTTAGTATTCAAAAAGGGAGGGAATTGATATGGGGGAACAAAACCATGGATGTCCACTATAGTACAGGCATACTTCATCTTATCGTGCTTTACGTAATTTAAAAAAAAATCTTAATTGGAGTATAATTGCTTTAAAATGGTGTGTTATTTTCTACTGTATAACAAAGTGAATCAGCTATACATATATCCCCATATCCCCTCCCTCTAACACCGCCCTCCCACCCTCCCTATCCAACTGCTCTAGGTGGTCACAAAGCACAGAGCTGATCTCCCTGTGCTATGTAGCTGCTTTCCACTAGCTATCTATTTTACATTTGGTAGTGTATATATTTCCGTGTTACTCTCTCACTTCGTCACAGCTTAGCATTCCACTTCCCCGTGTCCTCAAGTCCATTCTCTATGTTTTCGCCTTTATTCCTGTATTGTCCCTAGGTTCATCAGAACCCTTTTTTTTTTTTTTTTTAGATTCCATATATATGGGTCGCCATGCTGTATTTGTTTTTCTCTTTCAGACTTACTTCACCCTGTATGACAGATTCTAGGTCCATCCACCTCACTACAAATAACTCAATTTCATTTATTTTTATGCCTGAGTAATATTCCATGTACATATGTGCAACATATTCTTTAACCATTCATCTGTCGATGGACATTTAGGTTGTTTCCACATCTTGGCTATTGTAAACAGCGCTGCAATGAACATTGTGGTACATGTCTCTTTCTGAATTATGGTGTTCTCAGGGTATATGCCCAGTAGTGGGATTGCTGAGTCATATGGTAGTTCTATTTTTAGATTTTTAAGAGACCTCCATAATGTTCTCCATAGTGGTGTTATCAATTTACATTCCCACCAACAGTGTAGGAGGGTTCCCTTTTCTCCACACCCTCTCCAGCATTTGTTGTTTGTAGATTTTTTGATGATGGCTATTCTGACCGGTGTGAGGTGATGCCCCATTGTAGATTTGAATTGCATTTCTCTAATGATTCGTGATGTTGAGCATCCTTTCATGTGTTTGTTGGCAATCTGTATATCTTCTTTGGAGAAATATCTATTTATGTCTTCTGCCCGTTTTTGGATTGGGTTGTTTGTTTTTATGATATTGAGCTGCAGGAGCTGCTTGTAAATTTTGGAGATTAATCCTTTGTCAGCTGCTTCATTTGTAAATTTTTCTCCCATTCTGAGCAGGTGTCTTTTCGTCTTGTTTATGGTTTCCTTTGCTGTGCAAAAGCTTTTAAGTTTCATTAGGTCCCATTTGTTTATTTTTGTCTTTATTTCCATTTCTCTAGGAGGTGGGTCAAAAAGGATCTTTCTGTGATGTATGTCATAGAGTGTTCTGCCTATGTTTTCCTCTAAGTGTTTTATAGTGTCTGGCCTTACATTTACGGCTTTAATCCATTTTGAGTTTATTTTTGTGTATGGTGTTAGGAAGTGTTCTAATTTCATTCTTTTCCATGTACCTGTCCAGTTTTCCCAGCACCACTTTTTGAAGAGGCTGTCTTTTCTCCACTGTATATTCTTGCCTCCTTTATCAAAGATAAGGTGACCATATGTGTGTTGGTTTATCGCTGGGCCTTCTGTCCTGTTCCATTGATCTATATTTCTGTTTTTGTGCCAGTACCATACTGTCTTGATTACTGTAGCTTTGTAGTATAGTCTGAAGTCAGGGAGCCTGATTACTACAGCTCCGTTTTTCTTTCTCAAGTTTGCTTTCGCTATTCAGGGTCTTTTGTGTTTCCATACAAATTGTGAAAAGTTTTGCTCTCATTCTATGAAAACTGGCATTGGTAGTTTGATGGGATTGCATTGAAACTGTAGATTGCTTTGGGTAGTATAGTCTTTTTCACAATGTTGATTCTTCCAATCCAAGAACATGGTGTATCTCTCCATCAATTTGTGTCATTTTTAATTTCTTTCATCAGTGTCTTACAGATTTATGCATACAGATCTTTTGTCTCCTCAGGTAGGTTTATTCCAAGGTATTTTATTCTTTTTGTTGCAGTGGTAAGTGGGAGTGTTTCCTTAATTTCTCTCTTAGAATTTTCATCATTAGTATATACGAATGCAAGAGATTTCTGTTCATTAATATCATATCTTGCTACTTTACTAAATTCATTGATTAGCTCTGGTGGTTTTCTTTTCTAATCTTTAGGATTCTCTATGTACAGTATCATGTCATGTGCAAACAGTGACAGTTTTACTTCTTCTTTTCCAATTTGGATTATTTTCATTTCTTTTTCTTCACTGATTGCCATGGATAAAACTTCCAAAACTATGGGAAATAGGAGTAGTGAGAGTGGGCAATCTTGTCTTGTTCCTGATCTTAGAGGACATGGTTTTAGTTGTTCACCATTGAGAACGATGTTGGCTGTGGGTTTGTCATATATGGCCTTTATTATGTTGAGGTAGCTTCCCTTTATGCCTACTTTCTGGAGAGCTTTTATAATAAATGGGTGTTGAATTTTGTCGAAAGCTTTTTCTGCATCTATTGAGGTTATCATATGGTTTTTCTCCTTCAGTTTGTTAATATGGTGTATCACATTGATTAATTTGCATATATTGAAGAATCCTTGCATTCCTGGGATGAACCCCACTTGATTATGGTGTATGATCCTTTTAGTGTGCTGTTGGATTCTGTTTGCTAGTATATTGTTGAGGATTTTTGCATATATGTTCATCGGTGATATTGGCCTGTAGTTTTCTTTTTTAATGACAACTTTGTTTGGTTTTGGTATCAGGGTGATGGTGAGCTCGTAGAATGAGTTTGGGAGTGTTCCTCCCTCTGCTATATTTTGGAAGAGTTTGAGAAGGATAGGTGTTAGCTCTTCTCTAAATGTTTGACGGAATTCTCCTGTGAAGCCATCAGGTCCTGGGCTTTTGTTTGTTGGAAGATTTTTAATCGCAGTTTCAATTTAAGTGCTTGTGATTGGTCGGTTCATATTTTCTATTTCTTCCTGGTTCAGTCTTGGAAGTTTGTACTTTTCTAAGCATTTGTCCATTTAATCCAGATTGTCCATTTTATTGGCATATAGTTGCTTATAGTAATCTCTCATGATCCTTTGTTTTTCTGCAGTGTCTGTTGTTACTTCTTTTTCATTTCTAATTCTGTTTTTTTGAGACTTCTCTCTTTTTTTCTTGATGAGTCTGGATAATGCTTTATTAATTTTGTTTATCTTCTCAAAGAACCAGCTTTAGTTTTATTGATCTTTGCTATTGTTTCCTTCATTTCTTTTTCATTTATTTCTGATCTGATTTTTATGAGTTCTTTCCTTCTGCTAACTTTGGGTGTTTTTCTTTGTTCTTCTTTCTGTAATTGCTTTAGGTGTAAGGTTAGGTTGTTTATTTGAGATTTTCTTGTTTCTTGAGGTAGGATTTTACTGCTATAAACTTCCCTCTTAGAACTGTTTTTGCTGTATCACAGAGGTTTTTTTGGTCATTATGTTTTCATTGTCATTCGTTTCTAGGTATTTTTTGATTTCCTCTTTGATTTCTTCAGTGATCTCTTGGTTAGTATTAACGTATTGTTTAGCCTCTATATGTTTGTATTTTTTACAGTTTTTTTTCCTGTAATTGATATCTAATCTCATAGTGTTGTGGTCGGAAAAGATACTTGATATGATTTCAATTTTCTTAAACTTACCAAGGCTTGATTTGTGACCCAAGATATCATCTATCCTGGAGAATGTTCCATGAGCACTTGAGCAGGACGTGTATTCTGTAGTTTTTGAATGGACTGTCCTATAAATATCAATTAAGTCTATCTTTTCTAATGTATCATTTAATGCTTGTGTATCCTTATTTATTTTCATTTTGGATGATCTGTCCACTGGTGATAGTGGGGTGTCAAAGTCCCTAACCATTATTCTGTTACTGTTGATTTCCCCTTTTATGGCTGTTAACATTTGCCTTAGGTATTGAGGTGCTCCAATGTTGGGTGCAAAATATTTACAATTCTTCTACTTTCCTCTTGGATTGATCCCTTGATCATTATGTAGTGTCCTTCTTTGTCTCTTGTAATAGTCTTTATTTTAAAGTGTATTTTGTCTGATATGAGTATTGCTACTCCAAATTTCTTTTGATTTCCACTTACATAGAATATATTTTTCATCACCTCACTTTCAGTCTGTATGTTTCCCTAGATCTGAAATGGGTCTCTTGTAGACAGCATATATACAGGTCTTGTTTTTGTATCCATTCTGCCAGTCTGTTTCTTTTGTTTGGAACATTTAATCCATTTACATTTAAGGTAATTTTTGATATGAATGTTCCTATTAATTTTTTCTTATTTGATTTAGGTTTGCTTTTGTAGGCCTTTTCGTTCTCTTGTCTTTTCTGCCAAGAAAAGCTCCTTTAGCATTTGTTGTAAAATTAGTTTGGTGGTGCTGAATTCTCTTAATTTTGTTTATCTGTAAATGTTTTAATTTTTCTGTCAAATATGAATGAGATCCTTGCTGGATAGAGTAGTCTTCATTGTAAATTTTTCCCTTTCATCACTTTAAATATATCCTGCCACTCCCTTCTGGCTTGCAGAATTTCTGCTGAAACATCAGCTGTAAACCTTATGGGGATTCCCTTGTACGTTATTTGTTGCTTTTCCCTTGCTCCTTTTAATATTTTTTCTTTGTATTTAATTTTGGATAATTTGATTAATATGTGTCTCAGAGTGTTTCTCCGTGGATTTATCCTGTATGGGACTCTCTGTGCTTCCTGGACTTGATTTACTATTTCCTTTCACATGTTAGGGAAGTTTTCCACTATAATCTCTTCAAATATTTTCTCAGACCCTTTCTTTTTCTCTTCTTCTTCCAGGACCTGTATAATTCGAATGTTGGTGCCTTTAATGATGTTCCAGAGGCCTCTGAGACTGTCCTCAATTCTTTTCATTCTTTTTTCTTTACTCTGCGCTGTGGCAGTTATTTCCCTAATTTTATCTTAAAGGTCACTTATCCGTTCTTCTGCCTCAGCTATTCTGCTATTGATTCCTGCTAGAGTATTATAAATTTCATTTGTTCTGTTGTTCATCATTGTTTGTTTGCTCTTCAGTTCTTCTAGGTCTTTCTTACGCATTTCTTGTATTTTCTCCATTCTATTTCCTGGAATTTGGATCATCTTTGCTATCATTACTGTTAATTCTTTTTCAGGTAGCCTGCATGTTTTTTCTTCATTTGCTTGGTGTTTTGGGTTTTTACCTTGCTCCTTCATCTGCTGCATTTTTCTCCGTGTTCTCCTTTCCTTTAGCTTACTGTGTTTGGGGTCTCCCTTTCACAGAATGCAGGTTTGGATTTCTCGTTATTTTTGGTGTCTGCCTCCAGTGGGTGAGGTTGGTTCAGTGGCTTGTGTAGGTTCTGGGTGGAGGCACCTCGTTACTCTGCTCTGGTGGGTGGCAATTAATCTTGTCCTTCTGGTGGGCGGGGCCATGCCGGGGGGTATGTTTGTGAATTTAGTATGACTTTAGGCAGCCTCTCTGCTAATGGGTGGCGCTGTGTTCCTGTCCTGCTAGTTTTATGGCATGGGGCCTCCAACACTGGAGCTTGCTGGCCATTGGGTGGAGCTGGGTCTTAGTGTTGAAATGGATATCTCTCAGAGAGCTCACACTGATTGATATTATGTGGAGCCAGGAGATTTCTGGTTGTCCAAAGTCCTGGAATCAGTTTTCCCACCTGGAGGCTCAGGCCTAATACATGGCTGGAGCACCAAGACCCTGCCAGCTGAAATGCCTTAGTGGAAAAGGAAGGAAAAAATAGAAAAACAAACAGTAGAACACAAAAGCAAATGGTAATAACAATACTAAACAGGCAAAATCACAGAAAGAAACATACACACACATGCTCACAAAAAGAAAACAAACAAGCCAAAAAAAAGAAAGAAAAAGAATAGTGAGCACACTAGGAAAAACAGTAAAAGCAAACCTAAACAGACAAGATCACACAAAGAAACATACACATACACATTCACAAAAGAGAAAAAGGAAAAAAAATTTAAAAATTAAAAAAAAATAAATAAAATAAAAACACTAAAAATGAAAAAATAAAAATGAAAAAATAAATAAAATTTAAAAAAACAGGAGGAGAGCAACCTAACCAATAAGCAAATCCACCAGTGATAACAAGCACTAATAACTAAACTAAGATAAACGTAAATCCGGAAACCAATGAGACCCAGAAAGCAAACCCCAAGTCTACAGTTGCCCCTAAAGTCCACTGCCTCATCTTTGGGAACATTCGCTGTCTAATCAGGTATTCTTCAAATGCAGGGTTTTTCAAGTTCGTTGTGGGCATTTAATCTGCTGCTCCTGAGGCTGCACTGAGGAATTTCCCTTTCTCTTCTTTGTTCACACAGCTCCTCGGGTTCAGCTTTGATTTTGGCCCTGCCTTTACGTGTAGGCCGCCCTCAGGCATCTGTTCCCTTCTCAGGCAGGAGGAGGTTAAAGCAGCAGCTGATTAGGGCTCTCTTGCTCACTCAGGCCAGCGAGAGGGAGGGTTACTGTAGTCATACTTGGAATGTGGGGTGAGGCTGCAGTGGCAGAGGCCAGTGTGACATTGCAACAGCCTGAGGGGCGCCATGTTTTCTCCTGGGGGAAGTTGTCCCTGGATCATGGGACCCTGGCAGTGGCATGCTTCACAGGATCCTGGGGTGGTGTGGGTAGTGACCTGCGCTTCCACACAGGATTCTTGGTGGCAGTGGTGGTGATGGTAGAGGTTCATGCCCATTCTGGGGTCCAAGCTAATAGCCATGGCTTCCACTTGTCTCTGGAGTTCACTTAGGTGGTGCTCTGCCTTCTGTGGGCACACGGAGCAGGAATCCCCTCTCGTTGTGCACCCAGAAAAAATGGTCTCTGGCCTCTTTGGCAGGTCCAGAGTTTTTCCTGGACTCCCTCCCAGCTATCTGTGGCACAGTAGCCTCCTTCAGGCTGTTTTCATGCAGCCATCCCCATTCCTCTCCCTGGGGTCTTACCTGTGGAGCCCGAGCCCCACCCGGCCTGGTGGGTGAGCAGAGAACATCTCAGTTTGGTGAGTGCCAGTCAGCACTGATCCTCTGTGCGGGAATCTCTCCACTTTACCCTCTGCCCCACTGTTGCTGCACTCTCCTCTGTGACTCTGGAGCTTCCCTCCTTCCCACCCCCCTTCCCCACCAGTTAAGTGGCTTCCTAGTGTGTGGAAACTTTTCCTCCTTCACAGCTTGCTTCCAGAGGTGCAGCTCCTGTCCCTATTCTTTTGCCTCTGTTTTTTCTTTTTTCTTTTGCCCTAGCCTGGTATGTAGGGATTTTCTTGCCTTTGGGGAAGTCTGAGGACTTCCGCCAGCATTCAGTAGGTGTTTTGTAGGAGTTGTTCCACATGTAGATGTATTTTTGATGTTTTTGTGGGGATGAAGGTGATCTCCACGTCTTACTCCTCCGCCATCTTGAAGGTCCTCAGATAATGCGTTTTTTCCAAAGTGAAGATTTGGGGCAACCCTACGTCAAGTAAGTCTATTGGAGCCATTTTTTTTCAACAGCATTTGCTCACTTCATCTCTGTGTCACATTTTGGCAATTCTGCCAATATTTCAAGCCCTCCACCAGAAAGAAAGGAAGAAGAACAAACAAATAAACAAAAACCCCAAAACCAAAAACACAAACAAAAAAACTATGATTCACTGAAGGCTCAGATGATGATTAGCATTTTTTAGCAATAAAGTGTTTTAAAATTAAGTTACGTACATTTTTTAGACATAATGCTATTGCACACTTAATAGACTACCGTATAGTGTAAACACATCTTTTCTATTCACTGAGAAAACAAAAAATATGTGTGATTCGTTTTAGCGATATTCACTTTATTGAGGCAGCCTGGAAGCTAACCTGCAATATCTTCAAGGTATGCCTGTACACAACTTGACTGCCTGATATCTACATACACTCATCTTCCCATATATACACCTTAAAATATATACATTTTCATTAATACCTCATCTCCACACAATAGCCAAATAACCGAACCAAACCAAAACCAGAAAAGCACTTTCCATCTCCTTAAAAGGAATGCAGCCCCAAGTTTCATCTGTTATACACTCTAGCTATTAATCTAAGACATCCAGATGATGCCTATTCCTCTTCTAGTGTTGTGCCAGGCCTCTTTATTATTCTACAACTTATGTACTTAAGCAACAAAATGAGTCACCTTTAACACAGCCTATGTAATACTAGGGTGTGAAAGGGCCCGGGAGTAGAAATAAATGGAGGGGATTAATAAAATTTACAGTAAAGAACATAAATACAAGTAATAGTTTCTGTTACAGTTAATATTACGGTGTAACAAACCATCCCAAATCATAGTGAGTTAAAGCAATGACATTTATTTTGCTGCTAAATATGAAATGTGGGCAGGGTGATTTAGGTACAGCTCACTTCTGCCCCTCTTGGATTCAGCTGGGGTTTTTCAAAAGCTAGAGGCTGGAATCATCTGAAGTCTCGATCAATCATATTTCTGCTAGTAGTTGCTGGCTGTCAGCTGAGACCTGTGCTAGGGCTGTTAGTTGCCACACCCATATGTCCTTTCCATGTGGCCTAGGCTTCCTCATAACATGGCGCCTTGTTCCCCAAATGAGCATTCCAAGAGAAAGAGAGAACCAGGAAGAAATTACCCGTTTTATGACATAGTCACATAACATCACCTCCTTGGTATTCTCTTGGTTGGAGCAGTCACAAGCCCACCCAGGTTCAAAGGAAAGGAAATAGTTTCCACCTGTTGATAAAGCAGCAGCAAAGTGACCACTTTTCAAAATTGTGATCTGCCACAATTATCCGTTTATTCAACTTCAACTTCTTGGTAGTCTTTCATTGGTGGAGTGGCCCACACCCTCATTCCTGAGGGTCTTGGAGATTGGTGGTCCCATCTGGATGGTGCTGTGGTTCTTCCACTGGGAATCATGGTAACATAAGAGCCTCTGGGCTCTGTCCAAAATCCTCCTTGCCCCCACTGTCAGGCAGCAATCCTTTTGCCCCTGGTAAGCAGGTTCAAATAGTTGGCCACTATCTTCATGCTCTCTTTGCCTGTTTCCTCAGTGGTAGTGGACAGGTGGCGATCTCAGCCCCCAGTGCAGCAGAACCATTACTGTGGCCACTTGTAGAAACATTAATCCTTAGGGACTCGCTTTCTACTATCAGTCCCTGGGATGGACATGCTGTTAATTGGTATAGGATGTAACTGTGAGAGGTACCACCCATTTTTCCACACCTTGGTTCCCATGTCCACATATTCTGGCTGTGAGAGGAGCTCCATATGGTGGCCCCTTGGTCCAGGCACACACTTCATCTTATAAGACAGCATCCCTACCTGACACAATGTTTCTCTTGGCTGGGGTCTTCAGGTGGCCTCTCCATGATATCTGAGGCCAACTGTTTCAGGGTGATGGGGAGACAGGGGAATCTTGTGGGCATCAGTCATTGCTTGTTTCTTTGCCTTAAAAGAAAATTTTCTTTTTGCTGGGGGTGGTGGCAATAAGGGTTGGAAGGTTAAAAAATGGTCTGGAGTCTCATGTTTAAAAGTTATTGCAATAGTCCAAGGAAACATTGATTGGCCTTTTCTCAAGCCAGTGAAAAGAGGTGTTTAAGCATCTCTCCATCCATTCATGTATTCATCTACCCACCTATCTGCTCACCTGTCTGTCTGTCCATTCATGCATCCATTATACCTTTGGCAGCTGTATGTTCTGAGCCATGTCTTCCTGACCCACACACACCTTGGGTTGGCACAGGAATTAAACCAGACCCCTGACTACCAGAAGCTTCCAAGTAGGGGATTCAGACCTGTAAAGAGAGAAGCAACAGCTCACTGTGAAAGGCGTAATGGTGGAAGTACACACAGGAACAGAGGTGACACAGAGAAGGTAATGATGCCCTCTGGCTGGATCTGGGGAAGGCTTCCAGTGGAGGTGACTTCTAAGCTGCAGACAGGTAAGAAGAATCCAGTGACTTCCATTCAGCCCAGAATCATGCTCACAGTCCAATAGCATCCAGAGACCGAGAAACACTTTTGGCCTGAAGTTTTCAGTTTTCCCTTTAACCAGCATGTTGCTCCCTTTCCCAGGAAGGTTCCGACTTAGATATCCAAATCATTTACTTGCTAAAATCAAAGGGATCGGTTTTTATTTGTGATTCAATTGACTATGATACACTGTATTACAACTACAGATCAAAAGGATTTTGTGGTAATATATACATAACATAAATTTTACCACTTTAACCATTTGTAGGGATACAATTCAATGGCATTAAGCACATTCACAATGTTGTGCAACCACCACAACTATCCATTTACAGAACCTTTCTGTCATCCTAAACAAAAACTACGTACCATTTAAGCAATAACTCTCCATTTCCCTGCTCCACCCAACCTTTGGTAACCACTAGCTTACTTTCTGTCGCTATGGCGCTATGGCTCTGCCTCCTCTAGGTAACTCTTAAAATGTGAAATCATATAAGATTTCTTCTTTTGTTTCTGGCTTATTTAACTGAGCACAATGTTTTAAGGTTCATCGATCGTGTAACAAGTATCTCCATGTGTATGTATGTGTGTGTGTGTGTGTGTGTGTGTATATATATATATATGCCACATCTTGTTTATCCATTCATCTGTTGGTGGACAATTGAATTATTTCCACCTTTCAACAATTGTGAATAATGGCACTATGAACATTGGTGTACAAGTATCTTTTTGAGTCCCTGCTTTCAATTATGGGTATATGCCTTAGAATTAGAATTGCTGGATTATATAGTAACTCTAGTTTTAGCTTTTTTGAGGAAGCACAAAGCTATTTTCCACAGAGGAGGAACTATTTTACATTCCCACCACCAATATTCAGGGTTCCAATTTCTCCATATGCTTGCCAACATTTATTATTTTGATTTCTTAAGATATAATTGTCATCTTAATGAGCACAAAATAGTATTTTATTATGGTTTTGATTTGCATTTCCCTAATGATTAGTGATGTTGAACATCTTCTCATGTGTTTATTGGTCATCTACATGTCTTCTTTGAGGAAGAGTCTATTCAAGGCATTTGCCCATTTTTTATTTGTGTTTTGTTACTGTTGTTCAGTTGTAGGAATTCTTTAATCTAGATATAAGCCAGAAGTTCTAGATATTAATTCCTTATCAGATATATAATTTACGAATGTTTTCTCTAATTCTGCAGTCTTTTAACTTTCTTAGAGTGTTCTTTCATAAGCAAAAGTTTTTAATTTTTATAAAATCCAATGTATCTACTTTTTCTTTTATTGTCTTCTTTTGCTGTTATACCCAAGAACACATTGTCAAATAAAATGTCATGAAGATTACCCCCTTTGCTTTCTTCTAAGAATTTTATAGTTTTAGCTTTTACAGTGGATTTATTTCTAATTTATTTTTCTCTTAACAGTCTCCTCTGTTGGTAATTCCAATACTAATTTTCAACATGACCATCCTCAGCAACTCTAGGGAGTATGATGAATTGCAATGTTTCTCAGAGGATGCTTCCCACAGAGCTGACTGGATCTCTAGGGCTCTCAGGCTCCACTTCTCTTTGTCCTCTCGTTTCAAAACAGCCCATGTATTGCAAACTTAAGTTTTTCCAGGAAGAAACCAATAAATATTACAGCAGTGATAAATGAAATAGGGAATCTAAAAATAAGTGAAAATCCATGAAACCAAAAGTTGGTTCTATGAAAAGATAAACGAAATTGACAAGATTTTAACTAGGTTTACTAAGAAAAAGGAGAGAAGACTCAAATTACATCTGATTTTACAGAAATTAAGAGGGTTATAAAAGATGTGTCAACTACAATTGGCACTTGCCAATGGA
The DNA here is from genome assembly GCF_009873245.2 of Balaenoptera musculus. Taxonomy (NCBI): domain Eukaryota; kingdom Metazoa; phylum Chordata; class Mammalia; order Artiodactyla; family Balaenopteridae; genus Balaenoptera; species Balaenoptera musculus. Next base: position 47,197,959 of record NC_045806.1, on the reverse strand, counting down.
ACTTGCCATCTACCTCTACAAAGATTAAATCATGAGCTGATACAGCTGCTGACTTTCAACACCCCCTGAAAGAAGTTCAGGGTGAAGAGCAGAAATGAGGCACTCTGTGCCCTGGAAAAAACTGGCAGAACAGGTCTTCAGATAGTTTGATGTTTTCAGGAGATGACTGAATGAGCCCAATTCTTGTATCTCTTTGTATCTAGACAAGCACTAAAATCCTTTATGCTGACGTCTGCTCCTCATGACTAGCAGTGCCTTCCCAAGACTAGCAGAACCTTATGCAAAAAATATGTGCTTGATTGCATGTACTCCCCCTTCACCAAAATCACAAAAAAACTGACCTCTCTCCACCTCTACAGAGCAGTTTCTCAGAGCTATCTGAGATGCTGTCTCCTGGGCGATAGTCCTCATTTTCCACCAAATAAAACTTAACTCACAATTCTCACGTTGTGTAATTTTTTAAGTTGTCAAAGTGTAGTATAAACAACTTTGTGCCAACAAATTGTATAACCGTGATGAAATGAAAACATTCTTAGAAACACACAGCTCACTAAGACTGATCACAAATAGTCTGAATCAGCAATCAAAACCCTCCCCAGACCATACTGTCTTGATTACTGTAGCTTTGTAGTATAGTCTGAAGTCAGGGAGTCTGATTCCTCCAGCTCCTTTTTTCTGTCTCAAGATTTCTTTGGATATTCACGGTCTTTTGTGTTTCCATACAAATTGTGAATTTTTTTGTTCTAGTTCTGTGAAAAATGCCATTGGTAGTTTGATAGGGATTGCATTGAATCTGTAGATTGCTTTGGGTAGTATAGTCATTTTCACAATGTTGATTCTTCCAATCCAAGAACATGGTATATCTCTCCATACGTTTGTGTTGTCTTTGATTTCTTTCATCAGTGTCTTATAGTTTTCTGCATACAGGCCTTTTGCCTCCTTAGGTAGGTTTATTCCTAGGTATTTTATTCTTTTTGTTGCGATGGTAAAGGAGATTATTTCTTAATTTCTCATTCTGATCTTTCGTTGTTAGTGTATAGGAATGCAAGAAACTTTTGTGTTTTAATTTTGTATCCTGAGACTTTACTAAATTCATTGATTAGCTCTAGTAGTTCTCTGGTGGCATCTTTAGGATTTCCTATGTATAGTGTCATGTTATCTGCAAAAAGTGACAGTTTTACTTCTTCTTTTCCATATGACACAGAAACAGACAGATATATAGAGAACAGACTCATGGTTGCCAAGGGGGAGTGGGGAGGGGGAGGGACGGATTGGGAGTTTGTGTTTAGCAGATGCAAAGTATTATATATAGGATGGATAATCAACAAGGTCCTAGTGTATAGTATGGGAAACTATAATTTAATATCCTGTGATAAAATCATAATGGAAAAGAATGTGAAAAGAATATGTATATGTATATATATATATATATGTGTGTGTGTGTGTGTGTGTATGTACAACTGGATCAGTTTACTCTACAGCAGAAATAAACACATTATAAATCAACTATACTTCAATAAAATTTAAGAACATAAGCTTAAAAATCTCCCCCAAAAAAGCCCATAATCAAATTACTTCACTTCTGAATTCTCCCAAAGATTTATAGAAAAATTAACATGAATCCTCCACAAACACTTCCAAAAAAAAAAAAAAAAACCTCTTCCCAAACAAGAAGGAATTAATCTGAACTTATTCTATGAGGCCAGCCTTTCCCTGATATCAAAACCAGAGAACAGAATGAAAGAAAAAATCCACATGATCATTTCAATTGATGCAGAAGAACACTTGATAAAATTCTACAAATTTTCATGATAATCACAATGAACATTCTCGGCATAGAGGGATATTATATCAACATACTAAAGTCCTTGTTGGAAAGCCTACAGATAACATTGTATCCAATTGTGAAAGGTCAAAAATGTTTCCTCCAAGATCAAGAATAAGACAAAGATGCCTTCTCTTGCCACTTTTATTTATGATTGCAATGGAAGTCCTAGACAGAGTGATTAGGCAGGAAAAAAGGGAAAAAAGGTCATCCAAATTGGGAACGAAGAAGTAAAATTATCTCTGTTCACTGACAAAAAGATATCGTATATAGAAAACCTTAGATATTACACACACACACACACAAACACAAACAAACACACACACGATTAGAACAAATAAAAGAATTCAGCAGAGTTGCAAATAATTAATACAAAATTAATATGCGAAGAACTCAGTCATATTCTGTACACTAACAGTAATCCAAAAAGGAAATTCAGAAAATTCCATTTACAATAATGTCAAAACAATATTTAGGTATAATCTTAACAAAAAATGTGAAAGTGGTACAACGAAAACAAAACGTTGCGGGAAGAAAGTAAAGAAGGCATAAATAAATGGAAAGATATCTCATGTTCATGGATTTGATCAAGACTTAATATTGTAAAGATATCAATACCACACAAAGCACTCTACAGATTTAATGTAACCCCTATCAAAATTCCAATGTCATTTTTTACAAAAATAGAAATATCCATCCTAAACTTCATATGGAATGACAAGGAAGTCTGAATAGCCAAAACAAATTTAAAAAGAACAAATTTGGAGGTCTCAATGTTTCCTGATTTCAAAACTTCTTACCAAGCTAGAGTAAGCAAATCAGTGTAGTACTGGCACATAAAAGTGTACATATATACCAATGGAATAGAATAGAATAGGGAAGTCAGAAATAAACCCTGAAATATATGGTGAAATGATTTTCAAAAAGAGGAGAAGACAGATTTTTCAGAAAAAAATAGTGTTGTGAAAACAGAATATCTAAATGCAAAACAATCAACTTGGACCCCTATCTTACATGATATACAGAAATTTATTCAAAATGGATCAAACACCTAAATGTAAGAGCAAAAACTATAAAGAAAGAAAGTTTATAAGAAAACATATGGGAGAAGCTTTAGACATTGGATTTGGCAGACTTCATGGATATGACACTGAAATCAGAGCAACCAAAGAAAAAAATGATAATTTGGACTTCCTTAAAATTAAAATATTCTGACAATGATCCCTCGAGCCCCAACCCAGCCTCTAACCAAGGCATGCACACCGTGCAGGGAGTGAGGGGGGGAGTGAAACCACCACAGAATTGCAGTCACAAGCTCTCAAGCCTCAGCTATGCCACCAACCAAAGCAGAGACTGATATCAAATCTGGGAGAAACACAAGTACCTCAGGACTTCTGCTACAGCACCTCAGGATCTGCCCCTATCCTAATAAGGCAGTGACAGCCATTGAGCAGAGCAGATGCCCCAGCTTGAACATGACACTTTCTCTTGCTCATCCAACTCCAGTGTGAGCTCCCACCAAGGCACTGGCTGCCAGCACACCCTGGGGGATGATTCAGCCCATGCCTACTTCAGATACAACTCTCCCACCAAAGCCACTGGGCACACACAACCTGCTCAGGGATGCTCCAACAAAAGAACACACATTGTAAGACCAGGATAGGTAACTGTTTCACCTAATTTCATAGAGACAGAGAAAGTTAAACAAAATGAGAAGACCAAAGAATATGTTTCTAATTGAAAAACAAGAAAAAAAAATACCTGTGGGAAATACTCTAATGAAACAGAGATAAATATCTTACCTGAAAAGAATTCAAAGAAATAGTAATAAGAATGCTAACTGAAAATGTGATAAGAAGAGATGAGAATTTTAACAAAGAACTAGAAAATATAAAAAGGATCCAATCACAGCTGAAGTAGGCAATAACTGAAATGAAAAGTACACTAAATGGAATTAACAAGAGATTAATTGATACAGTCTTCTGTATCTCTTCTTACACATAAGCAAGCTGGAAGATAGAAATATGGACATCAACCAATCAGAACTGCAGAAAAAAACAAAACAAAACAAAACAAAACAAAATCACCAACAGAAAAACCCAACAATTATTTAAAACATCAGTATTGTTTAAGGGGCCACTGGGACAACATTAATCATACTAACATTCACAGTATATAGGTTCTAGAAGGAGAAGAGAAGAACAATAGGTCAAAAATGTATTTGATGAAATTTTGTCTGAAAACCTCCCACACCGTAAAGGGAACAGATATTCAGGGACAGGATGCACAGAGAGTCTCAAACAATATAAACCCAAGAGACTCAAACTGACAGATAAATAAAATGGGAAAAGTTTATGATAAGAGAGAATTGTAAAGGCAGCAAGAGAAAAATGAAGTCACATTCAGGTGAACCCCCATAAGGCCATCAGCTGATTTTTCAGCAGAAACTTTGCAGGCAAGAAGGGGATGTCATGATATATTCAAAGTTATAAAAGAAAAGAAAGAAAAAACCCCCCCTACAAACTAGGATACTCTACCCAGCAAAGTTATCATTGAGGATTGAAGGAGAGAAGACAGAGTTTCCCAGAGAAGCCAAAACTAAAAGAGTCCATCAATACTAAACCGATCTTACAAGAAGTCTTAAAGTGTTTACTTAAATGAAAAAGAGAAGGATACAAAAAGAAATAAAAAAATTACAGGAAGGCAAACTCCTCACTGATAAAAGCAAATGTATAGTAATGACTGTGTATCAAGCACTTAAACTAGTAGGAAGGTTAAAAACAAAAATTGTAAAATCATGTATAACTATAATAAACAGTCAAGGGGTAGACATGTAGATAAAAAATATGACATTAGCAACACAAAAACTGTGTGTGGGATAAAAATGTAGACCATTCAGTATGTGCTTGAACCTAAAGGATTATCAGTTTAAAACAAGTAGATGTTGAAATATATAAGCTCCATGGTAACCATAAATCAAAAACCTACAACAAATACACAAAAACGTCAGAGGAAAGGAAACAAACATAACACTAACTAAAATCGTCAAACTATAGGGGAAGAAACTAAGAAAAGAAGAGATGAACAGAGATGAACTACAAAAACAACCAGAAAACAAGTAACAAAATGGCAATAAGTATATACCTATCAATAATCACTTTAAATGTCAACAGACTAATGCTGCAATCAAAAAAAATAGGTCAGCATAGGTCAGCTTATTGGATAAAAAAAGACACATCTATATCCTGCCTACAAGAGACTCACTTCAGAGCTAAAGACACACAGACAGTGATTGTATCTTCAAAAGAAGATAAAGCTGAAGTAACAATTCTCATAACAGACAATGGATATTTTAATATTTTAAAACAGTGTATAGAGAAAAGACAAAGAAGGACATTATACAATCATAAAGGGAAAAATTCAAGAAGAACATGTAACATTTGTAAACATATATATACCTAAAATAGGGGCACCTAAATATGTAAAGCCAATATTAACAGACATAAAGGAAGAAATTAACAGTAATACAATAATAATAGGGGATTTTAGGGAATTCCCTGGTGGTCCAGTGGTTAGAATTCAGCGCTTTCACAGCTAGGGCCTGGGTTTAATCCCTGGTCAGTGAACTAATATCCTGCAAGCCATGTGGCACTGCCCTCCCCCCCAAAAAAAAATAATAATAGGGGACTTTAACAGCCCCACTTATATCAGTGGACAGATAATCCAGACAGAAAATAATGAGGAAACAGTGGCCTTACATTACACATTAGAACAGTTGGGCTTATTGGATATCTATAGAATATTCCATCCAAACACAGCAGAATACACTTGTTTTAAGTGCACATGGAACAGTCTGCAGGATAGATCACTTACTAGACAGCAGAACAAGTCGCAACAAATTTATGAGGATAGAAATTATATCAAGCATTTTTTCCAAACAGAACAGTATGAAACTAGAAATCAATTACAGATAGAAAAATGAGAAAAACACAAACAGGAGACAAAACAACATGCTACTGAAAAACCAAGAAATCTTCAAAGAAATCAAAAGAAAAATTAGAAAATAACCTGAGAAAAATGAAAATTAAAACACAACTTTCCAAATTCAATGGGATGTAGCAAAAGCAGTTCTAAGAGGGAAGTCTTTAGCAACAGAGGCCTACCTCAAGAAACAGGAAAAAAAAAAAAAAGACTCAACAAAAACTTAACCAACCATCTAATGGAATTAGAAAAAGAAGAACTAACAAAGCTCAAAGTCAGCAGAAGGAATGGAATAATAAAGATCAGAGCAGAAATATATAAGAGGTCAAAAATATACAATAGAAAAATCAACAAAACCACAAACACACAAGTGGTGTTTTTGAACAGATTTTAAAAATTGACTTTAATCAGGCTCATTAAGAAAGAAAGTAGACTCAAATAAACAAAATATGAAATGAAACAGAGAGATTACAATCCATATAACAGAAATACAATCATAAAAATATAGTACAAATAGTTATATGCCAACAAATTGGAAACCTATATGAAATGGATAAATTATTATTAACATACAATCTTCCAAGATTGAATCAAGAAGAAATAGATCATCTGTACAAACCAACTACAAGTATTAAAATTGAATCATAAATCAAAAACTCCCAACAATAATGCAGACTCCAACAACTTCACAGATGAACTCTACCAAACGTAGAAAAAAACTAGACAGCTACATGTCAAAGAATGAATTTAGAACATTTTCTCAGACTATGTACAAAATAAGCCCCAAAGGTTTAAAGACCTGAATGTAACATTGGAAACCATCAATCTTCTAAAGTAAAGCATAGGCTATACACTCTGGCATAAGTCTTAATTTTTTTTTTAATCTGTCTCCTCAGGCAACAGAAAGAAAAGCAAAAATAAACAAAATGATCAAATTAAATTTAAAAACTTTTGCACAGTAAAGGAAACCATCAAGAAAACAAAAAGACAACCTAGTGAATGGGAGAAGATATTTTCAAATGATATGTCTGATAAGGGATTAATATACAAAATTTACAAAGAGATCATACAATTCAGTATCAAAGAAGCCAACAATCTGATTTTAAAAATGGGCAGAAGACCTGAATAGACATTTTTCCACGGAAGACATACAGATTGCCAAAAGGCATGTGTAAAGATGCTGAACACTACTAATCATCAGGGAAATGCAAAACCACGAAGAGATATCACCTCACACCTGTCAGGATGGTTATTGTAATAAGGTAACAAATAACACATATTGTTAACGATGTGGACAAAAGGGAACTCTAGTACACTGTTGATGTGTATGTAAATTGGTGCAGCCACTATGGAAAACACTATGGAGGTTCCTCAAAAAAATAAAAATAGAACTACCACATGATCCAGTAATTCCATTCTTGGGAATATATCCATAGTGCATGAAAACCATAATTTGAAAGACACATGCACCCCAATATTCATAGCACCATTATTTAGAATGTCCAATATATGGAAGCAACCTAAGTGTACATCAACAGATGAATTGATAAAGAAGATGTGACTATATATATATATATATATATATATATATATATACACACACACATACACACACACAATGGAATATTATTTGGCCATAGTAAAATGAACTTTTGTCATTTGCAACAACATGAGTGGACCTTTACTATGTTTAGTGAAGTTTACTCAGACAGAGAAAGCCAAACACTGTATGTTTTCACTTATATATGTAATCTAAAAAATGAAATCAACTAAGGAATATAACAAAACAGAAACAGACTTACAGATACAGAGAACAGACTAGTGGTTACCAGTGAGGAGAAGGGGAGGGGGAAGAGCAAGATAGGCAAAGGCAATTAAGAGGTACACACTACTATGTATAATATAAATGATACAAATATGTAATGTACAGCACAGGGAATGCAGCCAATATAATATAATATAATAACTTTAAATGGATTATAATCTATCTAATAGCGAATCACTATGTTGTACACCTGAAACTAATATCACATTATGAGTCAACCATACTTCGATAAAAAAGAAAAAAAGAAAAATTTAAACTTCTATACATCAAAGGACACAGTCAACAGAGTGAACAGGCAACCTATAGCCTGGGAGAATAGATCTGCAAATCATATATCTGATAAGCACTTAGTATCTAGAATATATAAATAATTCTTTCAAAGGGCTTTAATAGATATTTCTCTAAAGGAGATATACAAATGGCCAATAAGCATATGAAAAAATGCTCAGCATCACCAATCATTAATGAAATGCAAATCAAATTCACAATGAGATACAACTTCACACTCATTAGAACTGCTACAAAAAAAAAAGCAGAAGAGAGTAGATCTTACAAGTTCTCATTACAGGAAAAAAATTGCAACTATGTATGATGACAGGTGCTAATCAAACATTTTGACAAATATTTTGCAACATATACAAATATGTAATTACAATATTGCTCACCTGAATTGTTATATATTGTAACAATTACAATATGTAATATGTTACACAAGTATACCTTAAAAAAAAAGTTTTGGAGATGATGTTTATGAATTGGACCCCTTGTGCCCTATCCATAGAAATGTATAATGCTGCTGTGCAAAACATTATGGTAGTTCCTCAAAAAAGTAAAACTAGAATTACCGTATTATCCAGCAATTCCACATCTGGGTATATACCTAAAGTAATTGAAGAGAGGATCTTGAAGAGATTTGTACACCCATATTCATAGTATAAATTTTACTTGTTTTTTTTTAATAAAAATGGAAATTTATTTCTCAGAGTCCTGGAGGCAGGGATGCCCAAGATCAAGGTGCCGGCATATCTGTGTCTGGTGAGGTCAGCTTTCTGATTCATAGACAGCTGTCTTCTTGCTGTATCTTCACATGGCAGAAGGGAAATGGAGTTTTCTGGAGCGTCTTTTTAATTTTTTAATTGAAAAACAGTCGATTTACAATGTTGTGTTAGTTTCAGGTGAACAGCAAAGAGATTCAGTCATATATATATGTATACATACATACATATATATATTCCTTTTTTTAACATTATCTTCCATTATAGGTTATTACAAGATATTGAGTATTGCCCCTTGTGCTTTACAGTAGGTCCTGTTGATTATCTATTTTATATACAGTAGTGTGTATATTTTAATCCCAGACTATTTATTTATTTGTTTGTTTTATTTATTTTTGGCTGTGTTGGGTCTTCATTGCTGTCCACGGGCTTTCTCTCTAGTTGTGGTGAGCAGGGGCTACTGTTCATTGTGGTGTGTGGTCTTCTCACTGCAGTGGCTTCTATTGTTGTGGAGCATGGGCTCTAGGCATGCAGGCTTCAGTAGTTGCCGCACGTGAGCTCAGTAATTGCAGCATGCAGGTTGTAGAGCACAGGCTCAGTAGTTGTGGTGCACGGGCTTAGTTACTCCATGGGATGTGGGATCTTCCCAGACCAGGGATTGAACCCATGTCCCATGCACTGGCAGGTGGATTCTTAACCACTGCTGCACCCGGGAAGTCCTAATCCCAAACTCTTAATTGATCACTCTCCCCCATCCAATTTGGTAACTATAAGTTTCTTTTCCATGTTTGTGAGTCTATTTATGTTTTGTAAATAAGTTCATTGGTATGATATTTTAGATTGCACATATAAGTGATATCATATGAAATTTGTCTTTCTCTCTCTGGCTTACTTCACTTAGTTATGGTAATCTCCAGGTCCATCCATCCGTGTTGCTTCAAATGGCATTATTTCATTCCTTTTTAAATTTCTTTTTGGCTGAGTAATACCACATCTTCTTTATCCACTCATCTGTCAATGGACACTTAGGTTGCTTCCATGCCTTGGCTATCTTAAATAGTGCTGCTATGAACACTGGGGTGTTCATCTTTTCTTTTTTTTTTTTCTTATTAGTCATCAATTTTATACACATCAGTGTATGTATGTCAATCCCAATCGCCCAATTCAGCACACCACCATCCCCACCCCACTGCAGTTTTCCCCCCTTGGTGTCCATATGTCTGTTCTCTACATCTGTGTCTCAACTTCTGCCCTGCAAACTGGCTCATCTGTACCATTTTTCTAGGTTCCACATACATGCATTAATATACGATATTTGTTTTTCTCTTTCTGACTTACTTCACTCTGTATGACAGTCTCTAGATCCATCCACGTCTCAACAAATGACTCAATTTCGTTCCTTTTTATGGCTGAGTAATATTCCATTGTATATATGTACCACATCTTCTTTATCTATTCCTCTGTTAATGGACATTTAAGTTGCTTCCATGTCCTGGCTACTGTAAATAGTGCTACTATGAACATTGTGGTGCTTATGTCTTCTTTTTTTTTTAACATCTTTATTGGAGTATAATCGCTTTACATTGTTGTGTTAGTTGCTGCTGTATAACAAAGTGAATCAGCTATACATATATATATATATATATATATATATATATATATATATATATATATATATATATATATATATATATCTGCATATCTCCTCCCTCTTGTGCCTCCCTCCCACCCACCCTATCCGACCCCTCTAGGTGGTCACAAAGCATAGAGCTGATCTCCCTGTGCTATGTGGCTGCTTCCCACTTGCTATCTACTTTACATTTCATAGTGAATACATGTAAATGCCACTCTCTCACTTCATCCCCGCTTACCCTTCCCCCTCCCCGTGTCCTCAAGTCCATTCTCTATGTCTGGGTCTTTATTCCTATCCTGCCCCTAGGTTCTTCAGAACCTTTTTTTTTTTTTTAGATTCCATATATATGTGCTAGCATATGGTATTTGTTTTTCTCTTCCTTACTTCACTCTGTATGACAGTCTCTAGATCCATCCACGTCTCAACAAATGACTCAATTTTGTTCCTTTTTACGGCTGAGTAATATTCCATTGTATATATGTACCACATCTTCTTTATCTATTCCTCTGTTAATGGGCATTTAGGTTGCTTCCATGACCTGGCTATTGTAAATAGTGCTGCAATGAACATTGGGGTTCATATGTCTTTTTGAATTATGCTTTTTTCAGGGTATATGTCCAGTAGTGGGATTGATGGGTCATATGGTAGTTCTACTTCTAGTTTAGATTTTCTTTTTTTTTAACCTGCCACTTAGGTTTATTGTGAGGATTAAATGAGTTAATATATTTAAAAAAGTATTTAGAACTGGTCTGGCACATACAAAAGCTATGTGTTAGCTATTTTTTTTTATACACCAGATTTTTATTAGTCATAAATTTTATACACATCAATGTATACATGTCAATCCCAATCACCCAATTTAGCACACCACCATCCCCACCACCCCGTGGTTTTCCCCCCTTGGTGTCCATATGTTTGTTCTCTACATCTGTGTCTCAACTTCTGCCCTGCAAACCGGTTTATCTGTATCATTTTTCTAGGTTCCACATACATGCATTAATATACAATATTTGTTTTTTTTTCTGACTTACTTCACTCTGTATGACAGACTCTAGGTCCATCCACCTCACTACAAATAATTCAACTTCATTTCTTTTTATGGCTGAGTAATATTCATTGTATATATGTGCCACATCTTTTTTATCCATTCATCTGTCGATGGACACTTAGGTTGCTTCCATGTCCTGGCTATTGTAAATAGTACTGTGATGAACATTGTGGCACATGACCCTTTTTGAATTATGGTTTTTTCAGGGTATATGTCCAGTAGTGGGATTGATGGGTCATATGTTAGTTCTATTTTTAGTTTCATAAGGAACCTCCATACTGTTCTCTATCTCCAAAATATGCAAGCAGCTCATGAAGCTCAATATCAAAAAAACAAACAACCCAATCCAAAAATGGGCAGAAGACATAAATAGATATTTCTCCAAAGAAAACATACAGATTGACAAACACAAAAAGGATGTTCAACATCACTAATCATTAGAGAAATGCAAATCAAAACTACAATGAGGTATCACCTCACACTGGTCAGAATGGACATCATCAAAAAATCTACAAACAATAAATGCTGGAAAGGGTGTGGAGAAAAGGGAACCCTCTTGTACTGTTGCTGGGAGTATCTTCTTGAATTATGGTTTTCTGTGGGTATATGCCCAGTAGTGGGAATTCTATTTTTAGTTTTCTAGGGAACTTCCATAATGTTCTCAACAGTGGCTGTATCGATTTACATTCCCACCAACAGTGTAAGAGGGTTCCCTTTTCTCCACACCCTTTCCAACATTTATTGTTTGTAGATTTTTTGATGATGGTCATTCTGACCAGTGTGAGGTGATACCTCACTGTAGTTTTGGTTTGTATTTCTCTAATAATTAGTGATGTTGAGCATCTTTTCATGTGCTTTTTTGGCCTTTTGTCTTCTTTGGAGAAATGTCTATTTAGGTCTTCTGCCCATTTTTTGATTGGCTTGCTTGTTTTTTTGATGTTGAGCTGCTGCATGAGCTGTTTGTGTATTTTGGAGATTCATCCCTTGGCAGTTGCTTCGTTTGAAAATATTTTTCTCCCATTCTGACGGTCGTCTTTTCGTCTTGTTTATGGTTTCCTTTGGTGTGCAAAATTTTTAAGCTTAATTAGGTCAAAAAAGTTTAATCGGGTCAAAAAAGATCTTGCTGCAACTTATGTCAAAGAGTGTTCTGCCTGGGTTTTCCTCTAAGAGTTTCATAGTGTCTGGCCTTACATTTAGGTCTTGAATCCATTTTGAGTTTATTTTTTGTGTATGGTGTTACGGAATGTTCTAATTTCTTTCTTTTACATGTAGCTGTCCAGTTTTCCCAGCATCACTTACTGAAGAGGCTGTCTCTTCTCCCTTGTATATTTTTGCTTCCTGTGTCATAGATTAGGTGACCATAGGTGTGTGGGTTTATCTCTGGGATTTCTATCCTGTTTCACTGATCCATGTTTCTGTTTTTGTGCCAGTACCATACTGTCTTGATTACTGTAGCTTTGTAGTATAGTCTGAAGTCAGGGAGTCTGATTCCTCCAGCTCGTTTTTCTTTCTCAAGATTGATTTGGCTATTCGGGTCTTTTGTGTTTCCATACAAATTGTGAAATTTTTTGTTCTAGTTCTGTGAAAAATGCCATTGGTAGTTTGATAGGGATTGCATTGAATCTGTAGATTGCTTTGGGTAGTATAACTATTTTCACAATATTGATTCTTCTAATCCAAGAGCATGTTGTATCTCTCCATCTGTTTCTGTCATCTTTGATTTCTTTCATCAGTATCTTATAGTTTTGTGAGTACAGGTCCTTTGCCCCTTTAGGTAGGTTTATTCCTAGGTATTTTATTCTTTTTGTTGCAATGGTAAATGGGATTGTTCCCTTATGTTTTTTCCTGCTTTTTCATTGTTAGTGTATAGGAATGCAAGAGATTTCTGTGTATTAGCTTTGTATGCTGCAACTTTACTAAATTCACTGATAAGCTCTAGTAGTTTTCTAGTGTCATCTTTAAGGTTTCTATGTATAGTATCATGTCATCTGCAAACAGTGACAGGTTTACTTTTTTTCCAATTTGGATTTCTTTTATTTCTTTCTCTTCCCTGATTGCTGTGGCTAGGACTTCCAAAATTATGTTGAATAATAGTGGCAAGAGTGCACATCCTTGTCTTCTTCATGATCTTAGAGGAAATGCTTTCCGTTTTTCACCATTGAGAATAATGTTTGCTGTGGGTTTGTCATATATGACCTTTCATATGTTGAGGTATGTTCCCTCTATACCTGCTTTCTGGAGAGTTTTATCATAAATGGTGTTGAATTTTGTCAAAAGCTTTTACTGCATCTATTGAGAAAATCATATCTTTTTTTACTTCAGTGTATTAATATGGTTTATCACATTGATTGATTTGTTTATATTACAGAATCCCTGTATTCCTGGGATAAATCCCACTTGATCATGTTGTATGATCTTTTAATTTGTTGTTGGATTCGGTTTGCTAGTATGCTGTTAGGGATTTCTGTGTCTATCTTCATCAGTGATATTGGTCTGTCATTTTCGTTTTTTGTGATATCTTTATCTGGTTTTGGTATCAGGCTCATGGTAGCCTTATAGAATGATCTTGGGAGTATTCCACCCTCTGCAATTTTTTGGAAGAGTTTGAGAAGAATAGGTGTTAGCTCTTCTCTAAATATTTGTTACAATTCTCCTGTGAAGCCATCTGGTCCTGGACTTTCGTTTGTTGGAAGAGTTTTATTCACAGTTTCAATTTCAGTACTTGTGATTGGTCAGTTCATATTTTCTCTTTCTTCCTGGTTCAGTCTTGGAAGGTTGTACTTTTCTAAGAAATTGTCCATTTCTTCCAGGTTTTCCTGTTTATTGGCATATAGTTGCTTGTACTAGTCTCATATGATCCTTTGTATTTCTGTGGTATCCATTGTCACTTCTCCTTTTTCATTTCTAATTGTATTGATTTGAGTCCTCTCCATTTTTTTCTTGATGAGTCTGGCTAAAGGTTTTTCAATTTTGTTTATCTTCTCAAAGAATCAGCTTTTAGTGTTATTGATCTTAGTTATTGTTTTCTTCGTTTCTATTTCATTTATTTCTGCTCTTATCTCTATGATTTCTTTCCTTCTACTAACTTGGGGTTTTGTTTGTTTTTCTTTCTCTAGTTGCTTTAGTTGTATGTTTAGGTTGTTTATTTGAGATATTTCTTGTTTCTTGTGGTGGGGTTCTATTACTATAAACTTCCCTGTTAGAACTCCATTTGCTTCATCCCATAGGTGTTGGGTCGTAGTTTTTACTTTTTCATTTGTTTCTAGGTATTTTTTCCATTTCTTCTTTGATTTCTTCAGTGATCTCTTGGTTATTTAGTAGCTTATTGTTTAGCCTCCATGTGATTGTATTTTTTTTTACAGTTTTTTTCCTGTAATTGATTTCTAATCTCATAACAATGTGTTTGGAAAAGATGTTTGATATGATTTCAATTTTCTTAAATTTACCAAGGCTTGATTTTTGACCCAAGATATAATGTATCCTGAAGAATACTCCATGAGCACTTGAGAAGAACGTGTATTCTGTTGCTTTCAGGTGGAATGTTCTATAAATATATCAATTAAGTTTATTTGGTCTATTGTGTCATTTAAAGCTTTTGCTTCCTTATTTATTTTCTGTCTGGATTATCTATCCATTGGTCTATATGGGGTGTTAAAAATCGCCCACTATTATTTTGTTACTGTTGATTTCCCCTTTTATGGCTGTTAGCATTTACTTTATGTATTGAGGTACTCCTATGTTGGGTTCATCAATATTTTCAACCTTTGTATCTTCTTCTTTGATTGATCCCTTGGTCATTATGTAGTATCCTTCTTTGTCTCTTGTAATAGTCTTTATTTTAAACTCTATCTTGTCTGATATATGTATAGCTACTCCAGATTTCTTTTGATTCCCATTTGCATGGAATATCTTTTTCTATCCCCTCAGTTTCAGTCTGTACTTGTACCTAAGTCAGAAGTGGTTTTCTTGTAGACAGCATATATACAGGTCTTGTTTTTGTAACCATTCAGCTAGTCTGTGTCTTTTGGTTGGAGCATTTAATCCATTTACATTTAAGGTACTTATTGATATGTATTTTCCTATTACCATTTTCTTAATTGTTTTTGGTTTGTTCTTGTAGGTATTGTTCTTTTCTTGTGTTTCCCGCCTACAGAAGTTCCTTTAACATTTGTTGTAAAGCTGGTTTGGTTGTGCTGAATTCTCTTAGTTTTTGTTTACCTGTAAAGCTTTTGATTTCTGCATTGAAACTGAATGAGATCCTCCCTGCTAGAGTAATCCTGATTTTATGTTTTTCTCTTTCATCACTTTAAATATATCCTGCCACTCCCTTTGGGCCTGCAGAGTTTCTGCTGAAAAATCAGCTGATAACCTTAAGGGGTTTCCCTTGTAGTTTATTTGTTGGTTTTTACTTGCTGCTTTTAATATTTTTTCCTTGTATTTAATTTTTGTTTGTTTGATTAATATGTGTCTCAGCATGTTTCTCCTCAGTTTATCCTGTATGGAAGTCTCTATGCTTCCTGGACTTGATTGACTATTTCCTTTCTGATGTTAGGGAATTTTTCAACTATAATCTCTTCAAATATTTTCTCAGGCCCTTTCGCTGTCTCTTCTTCTTCTGGAACCACTATAATTCGAATGTTAGTGTGTTTAATGTTGTCCCAGATGTCACTGAGACTGTCCTCAATTCTTTTCTTTCCTTTTTCTTTATTCTGCTCCTTGGCAGTTATTCCCACCACTCTGTCTTCCAGCTCACTTATTCGCTCTTCCATCTCAGTTATTCTGTTGTTGATTCCTTCTAGTGTATTTTTCAGTTCAGTCATGTTGTTCATCACTGACTGTTTGTTCTTTAGTTCTTATAGGTCCTTGTTAAACATTTCTTGAATCTTCTCAATTCTTGCCTCCATTCTATTTCTGGGATCTTGGATCATCTTTCCTACCATTACTCTGAATCCTTTTTTGGGTAGATTTCCTATTTCCACTTCATTTATTTGGTCTTCTGGGATTTTACCTTGCTCCTTCTTCTGCAACATATTTCTCTGTTGTCTCATTTTGTCTAACCTACTCTGTTTTGTTCTTCTTTCCACAGGCTGCAAGGTTGTAGTTCCTCTTGCTTTTGTTGTCTGCCCTCTGATGAGTGAGGTTGGTCCAGGCCTTGTGTAGGCTTCCTGGTAGTAGGGCCTGGTGCCTGCACTATGGTTGGTGGAGTTGAGTCTTTTCCCTCTGAAGGGCAGGACCTCATCAGTTGGTGTGTTTTGGGGTGTCTATGAGCTTAGTACAACTTAGGCAGCCTGCCTATTGATGGACAGGGCTGTGTTCCTGTCTTGCTGGTTGTTTGGTGTGAGGTGTCTAGCACTGGAGCCTGCAGGCAGTTGTGTGGGGCTGGGTTTTGTTGTTGATATGGAAACCTCCAGGAGCATGCATGCCAATTAATATTCCCTTTACCTGGGAATTGTCTGGCAGTCCAGCATCCTGGACTCTATGCTACCACCCCTGAGGCCCAGTCTCTATGCCTGGCTTGGGAACCAAGATCCTGCAAACCACACAGTGCAGTCCGAGAAAAAAGAAAGAAAAGACAAGAAAAGAAAAAAAGGAAAAGAATAGAAAACGAACAGGCAAACAAAACCCAAGAGAAATAGCAAAAACAACAGCAAACAAATGGCAGCAACATCAATACAGCACACACAGACACAGAAAAAAGAAAAAGAAAACAAACAGACAAAAAAACAACAAAAAAAGGATAAGAAAAGAAAAAAAAGAACAACAAAAAACCAAGTGAACAGACAAGCAAAAGAATTCTAATATGAGACCAATCAATAGGGACTAAACTAACAAAATAAAGAATAAAAAAATAAAACAAAAACAGAAAACAAACAACAAAAAAGTGAAGAAAACATGAAATATACACATAAAAACAATGAAACAAAGAAAATTAAAATAAAAACCAAAGAACAAAACATGAAAAAAACCACCAAGCAACAGAAAAATAAAGTGAAAATAGAAAAAAATTATATATATTTCAAAATTAAAAATAATAAAAATTAAGATTAAAAATAACAGATAAAAAATTATACAAGCAATGACACCAAAAACTGAGCAAAACTAAACAAACAAAAATAAAGAATAATAGTAATAAGATTATTTTCCTGGGCCCTCCTCTGTCAATGTCCTTGCTCCCACAGTGAGCCAGAGCCAATCTCTCCCTCTCCACGAGGCCTCCCAATACCTCTATGTAGGTCTTGGACCTGCTCTGGGCACTATGGAGCCAGCTCAGACTCTGACTTTGCCCAATTCCTGGGGGTACTTTTCCCCAGAGTCCAGTGCTGTGAAGGCTAGACTGATCTCAATTGTTGAAACAGTTGTTGTCTATTCAGGTATTCCACAGATGCAGGATTTACCCAGCTGATCTTGGGGATTTAATCCACCACTTGTGCAGCTGCATGGAAAGATTTCCATTCCTCTTCCTTAGTTGCACTGCCCCTGGGGCTCAGCTTTGGTTTTGACCCCACCTCTGCATGTGCACCACCCTCAGGCATCTGTTCCTTGCCCAAGTGAGAGGGAGCAAAAGCAGCGGCTGCTTGGGGCATACTTACTCACTCATACTGGGGCAGGGGTACTACGGCCACAATTGGAGTGTCTGTAAGCTGCCTGTGTCAGTGAGACCAGAAGGCAGTTGGAACAGACTGTGGCATGCTCACTCTGGTGGGCATCCCTCCTAGTCCCCATGGAGGCAGGAGCTGGCATATGAGAGTGGTGGTGGCCCCACTCCCTGTGTGCCTCTCAAAAATGGCAAATCACTTTCCAGGCAGACCATGCTTCCTCTAGGGGCATTTCTGGCCATGCATCCCCCCACTCCCATTCCCTGTGCTGTATCTGCACAGCCAACAGTGTTGCTCTCCCCAGATCCATTCTCCCAACCCCGAGCTTTAACACTCAGCCCCCACCAGCATCAGTGGAGTCTTGTCCCAGGCAGGGGCTCCCAGGGTTGATTCCAAGAAGACTTTGGGATGGGCGGCGCTCAGGCCCCCAGAGCCCAAGTGGGTGGAGGAGACCCCAGCCCAAGGGGGCAGTGGGCCTGCTTAGGTGGGAGCTCCTCCCAGTGCCCACAGAGGCTGAAGAAGCTGGCAGTTGGGGAAAGGGTTTATAATGGTGGCTCTGCCCCTTGTGCCCCACTCAACAATGATGCTTTGCCTTTATGGTATCTCAGGCTTTTTCCACAGACTTTCCCAGTCGTGGAGCTCCTTACTCCCATCCCTTCAGGCTCTCTTTTCACAGCCATCGTCTGTCCCCTCCCTGGGTCCATGCTCTAAACCCCACTTTCCAGCACCCAGCCCCCTTTTGCAACAGACGACTCATTATTCAGGCTGGAATGTGCAGAGCTGTAGTAGACCATGTGTGCAGTTTTTACTTTGTCCTGCCTTTCACAGACCATCTGCTGCGTTCTCCTTTGATCCTTTGAAGGTCCTTTTCTGTCCCAGCTGATTTTCCCACTGTTATGGAGTTTTTCTTAGTGTGGGATCCTCCTCTCACCTTCAGCTTCCCGCCAGGGTTGCTGGTCCCTTTTTGGATTCCTCTTTTCTTTTTATCTTCTTTCTTTCATTCTTTTAGGTGTCCAAAGTCTTCTGCTAATGTTCAGCAGGTGCTCTGTGGGAATTGTTCCGTTTGTAGATGAATTCTTTGTGTATTTGTGAGGAGCGATGAATTCCACATCCTCCTAGTCTGCCATCTTGACTACTCCCCTCCAGTAATCCCTTTCAATTTAAATATATAAAACTCACTCACTAAAAGACAGATTGCCTTTGTGGGGGGAAAAAGAATATCCAAATGTATGGTGGCAACATGAGACTCACTTTAGATTCAAAAACAAAAATAGGTTGAAAATAAAAGGATGGAACAAGATATTTCATGTAAATAGTAACAAAAGGAGAACTTTGAGAGTTATACTGTCAAACAAAATGTAGTGATAAATTGTTATAAGATACAAAAAGTTTATTATATATTGATAAAAGGCAAATTCATCAAGAAGATAAAACAATTATAAACATATGCACCCAAACAAGAGAGCCATAAAATACATAAAGCAAACATTGACAGAATTGAAGGAAGAAATTGACAATTCTGCAATAATAGTTGGTGACTTCAAAACACCAATTTCAATAATGGATATATCATGCAGTCAGAAGATCTATAAGGAAACAGAGGACTTGAACAACAGTATAAAACGACTAGATGCATGTAGAATACTCCACTGAACAATCACAGAACAATCTTATGTGTACATGGAATATGATCTGGGATAGAACATATGTTAGGTCACATAACAAGTCTCAATACATTTACAAAGATTGAAATCATACAAAGTATCTTAATAGAATGGAATGAAACCATAAATCAATAGCAGAAGAAAAAACATTACAAATACATGGAAATTGAACATAACACTCTTAAGCAACCAATGGGTCAAAGAACAAACCACCAGGGAAATTAGAAAATGAATTAAAGAGTTAAAATGAGAACACAACATACCAAAAATATATGGTATGCAGTGAAAGTAGAGCTCAGAGGGAAATTTAAAGCAGAACACATTCTCTTTATTTTAAAAAAAGGTATCAATCAATCACCTAATATTATGCCTCATAGAACAAGAAAAAAGAAGAGCAAACTAATCACAAAGCTAGCAGAAGGATGGAAATAATAACGATTAGAGTGGAGATAAATGAAATAGAAATTAGATAAATAAAAGAATCAATAAAACCAAAAGTTGGTTCTTTGAAAAGATCAACAGACTGACAATCATTTACCTAGACTGACTAATAAAAAAGAAAGATCAGAAGTAAATAATTAATCTTTATGCAGACCTACTAGAGAATGGACTTGAGGATACAGGAAGGGGAAGGGTAAGCTGGGACAAAGTGAGAGAGTGGCATGGACATATATACACTACCAAACATAAAATAAATAGCTAGTGGGAAGCAGCCACATAGCACAGGGAGATCAGCTCTGTGCTATGTGACCACCTAGAGGGTTGGGATAGGGAGGGTGGGAGGGAGGGAGATGCAAGAGGGAAGAGATATGAGGACATATGTATATGTATAACTGATTCACTTTGTTATAATGCAGAAACTAACACACCGTTGTAAAGCAATTATACTCTAATAAATATGTTAAAATAAAGAAGTAAATAATTAAAAGTAGAAATGAAAAGAGGTGACATTACAACAGATTTTAACAAAATAAAAAAGATTATAAGATAATATTATGAAAATTATATGTTAACAAATTGGCCAAACTAGATGAAATAGAAAGGTTACTAAAAAAAGAAGTTACCAATGATATAGAAAAATTTAACAGACCTATAAAAGTAGAGAGAATAAATCAGTAATTAAAATCTTCCCAATCAAAAATGCCCAGGACCAGATGTTCCCTGGTGAAGTCTACCAAATATTTAAAGAAGAATTAACACCAATTCTTTTCAAATTCTTCCCAAGAATAGAAGAGGAGAGGAATGCTTCCCAACATATTCCATGAGACCAGCATTACCTGAAACCAAAACCAGACAACAATATTTCAAATAAACTACAGATCAATACCCTTTATGAATACAGATACAAAAATCCTCAACAAAATACAAGTTAATCAAATCCAATAGCTATTAAAAGGATTATGAACCATTAGCAACTGGCATTTATCCCAAGATTGAAAGGGTGGTTCAACAAAAGAAAATCAATCAAGGTAATGCACCACATTAATAGAAAAAAAGGGGAAAGTACATGACCATCTCAACTCACACACACACACACACACGCACACACACACAAAGGCATTTCACAAAATCCAGCACCCTTTCATGATAAGAATACTCAGAAAACTGGGAATAAGGGGGATCATCCTCAACATGATTAAGGGCATTTACAACAAGCATACAACTACCATCATATGCAATGATGAAAGACCCAAAACTTTTCTCCTTAAAGATCAGAAACAAGCTCATTTCCACCTGTGCTATTTAACACCATAGTGGAAGTTCCAGCAAGAGAAATTAGGCAAGAAAAAGAAATGAAAGCTATCTAAATTGGATGATGACATGATCCTATATTATAGAAAACCCCAAAGAATCCACAAGAAAACTACTAGAACTAATAAACAGCTTCAGCAAAGTTGTGAGGGACAAAAACAACACACAAAAATCAGTTGTGTTTTTATACACTTGCAATGAACAATTCAAGAAGGAAATTAAGAAAATATTTCCATAGCATCCAATGGAACACCCAGGAGTAAATTTAACCAAGGAAGTGTAAGACTTGTGCATTGAAAACTAAAAACATTGCTGAGAAGAAGTAAAGACGTTAAAAAATGGAAAGACATCTCATTTCATGGGCTGGGTGACTTAAATTGTTAAAATGTCAACACTATCCATTGATCTACAGTTCAATGCAAACACTATCAAATTCCCAATGGCCTTTTCTTTCCAGAACTGTAAGAGGAGATCTTCAAATTCATATGGAATTTCAAGGGGCTCAGAATAGCTAAAAAAAATCTTGGAAAAGAAGAACAAAGTTGGAGAACTCACAATTCTCAATTTCAAAACTTACTGTAAAGCTACAGCAATCAAAACAGTATGGTACAAAAAAAAACAGTATTGCACTGGCATATGGCTAGACATGTAGACCAAAGGAATAGAATTCGGAGTCCTGATTCTCTGGAGTCTGAAAGGAACCCATACATCAATGGTCATTTGACTTTCAACAGTAGTGTCAAGAATATTCAATGGGGAAAGAATAGTCTTTTCAACAAATGATAATGAACATATACATGCAAAAGAATGAAACTGGGCCCCTACCTCATACCACATAAGAAATTAACTAGAAAAGGAACTAAAACCTAAACATAAAAGCTATTGTAAAAATGCTTAGAAGGAAACAAATATCTTCATGGCCTTAGATTTGACAAAGGCTTCTTAAACAAGCATGAGAAACCAAAGAAAAAAAATAGATAAATTGTACTTTATCAAACTAAAAACTTTTGCACTCCAAAAAACATTATCAAGAAAGTAAAAAAAGGTAGCCAACTTTGGGAGAAAGTATTTGAAAATCATATATTTGGAAATATTTGATAATCAAATATCTGATGACACTAGACATAGTGTCTAGTAGTCATAATATATAAACAGCTCTTACAACAACTCAAGACCTAAAAGGCAAACTGCCCCTGCACCAAAATCTTCAAAGGGCTAGAATATACATTTCCCCAAAGAAGATACACAGGTGGTCAACAAGCACATGAAAAGAAGATCAAAATTCTTAGTCATAAGGGAAATGTAAATTAAAATCATGAGATATGACTTCACACTCTCTAATATTGTTATAATCAGGGAGGGGGGAGGGGAGGGAGAAGGGGAAAGAGAGGGAGAGGGAGGGGGGAAAGGAAAAAGGAATGAGGGAAGAAAGAAGAAGGAAGAAAGACAGGAGAAAAGAAAACGGAAGGAAGGAAGGAAGGGAGAATGGGAGGAAGGGGAAAATATTGATGAGGATGTGAAATAAGTGAGACCCTATTATATTGCTGGTGGGAATGTCAAATGGTGCAGCCATTGTGGAGAACATTTGGAGGTTCCTCACAAACTCAAATAAGGTATTACCATATGACCAGGCTCTTCCACTTTTAGGTCTATACTCAAAAGTGTTTCTAATAAGTTCTCAAACAAATACTTGAACATGAATGTTCAGAGCAGCACTGTTCACAATAAGCAAAAGATGCAAACAACTCAAAGGTCCATCAATAGATGAATGGATAAACAAATGTGGTAGATTCATAAAGTCATCATTTAGTCATCAAAGGAATGATGTACTGGTACATGCGACAAGGTGAATGAACCTAAAATCATTACCTTAAATGAAAGAAGTCAGACAAAAAAAGCCACATATTGTACGAGTCTATTTATATGAACTATCCAGAGTAGGCAAATCCGTGGAGATAAAAGGCAGATTAGTGGCTACCAGGGGTTTGAAGAAGGAGGAAATAGGGAGTGACTACTTAATGGGTAGGGGTTTCCTTTTGGGGTGATAAATATGGTTATGAGCTTGATAGAGCTGGTGGTTGCAGGACACTTGTGAATGTACTAAATACCACTAAATTTTTCACTTAAAAATGGTTAATTTTATTTTTCATAAATTTCACCTCAATGTATAAAAAAGAAACCAGCATACTTCCACCTCAAAAAATTGATAAAAGTATTTTTCTCATTTCCTCCTGACACAAAAGTAGTTCCTCAGTATCTGAAATGGATTTATACAGTGGTTTTGTAGAGATTTCAACAAGTGCATCTTGAAAGCGTTCCACATGAAGAACTCTGCTCCTTGTCAGAAGGGACTCTCTGGACCAGAGACTGCTCCCAGATGCATGTGCTTTTCAGTTATTTATCAGTGCATTCGTCAAAGTCATGAATTCTGGGCTATATTTGGCAGAATCCCAGCTTCTCCGTCTATCAGCTCTCTGACATTCAATCTGAATTCCCCAGTCTGGAAAATGGGGATACTAATAGTTAAGTAAGATCACAAATGGAAAGCACTTAACATCAGGCTTGCACCTGAGGAACTTTTGCTACCGCTACCGTTGCTGACTCTTTTATCACTATATTTGCCGAGCATCATACTAGGCATCTGTTACAGGCTAAATGTTTGTGTTCCCCCAAATTCAAATCCTAACTTGAAATATGATGGTATTGGGTGGTAGGACCTTTGGAATGTGATTAGGTCATGAAGGTGGAGCTCTCATGGATGTGATTAGTGCTCTTATAAAAGAGACCCCAGAGAGCTCTCTTATCCCTTCCATCATGTGAGGACACAGAAAGAAGACAGCCATCTTTGAACCAGGAAGTGGGGTCTTCACCAGAAACTAAAACTGCTGGTGCCTTGATCTTGTACTTTCCATCCTCTGGAACTGTGAGAAATAAATTTTTGTTGTTTTAGCCACCCAGTCTATGGTATTTTTGTTTTAGAAGCCCCAATGGACTAAGACAGCACTGGAGATATAACAACTCGTTTAACCCACACAATTCCTGCCCTAGGGGTGCACAGCTGTTTACCCACAATAATATACACAGGTGACTAATACAGTTTTCTGGCTTACAGTGAGGACAACTGCACCAGGACTACAGATTAGTGTATGACCAGGGTCAGATATCAGCCTGTGACAAGAGTGAGATCTTGGGGCATGAGGAAATCATGACCTTCATTTCTTGCATCCACTTCTCTCATCACCATCAACATCACCTCTCATCCTTACAGCTCACTCCCTCTAATGTCTCTGCATCAACGGCCTTCAACCTCATGGAGACTAAAATTAATTCAACCAACCACAAAACATTAACACATTTCTTACTCTCTGTGATGCAGTCATGTTCATCCTCTCTTCTTACCCTGCTTGCCTAGCATTAGAAGCTCTCTCCTGCAGTCAATGCTTTTGCTCTTATCTTACTCCACTTTAGTCAAGGTGCAACAACTCAAAGCCTTTTTAAACTGTCTGCATACTTCCCAGCTATACCCAAGGAGCTGAGAAGTGCTCACAGAATCTTAAAACCTGACTGGTTTGTTTCACTTTAATTCCATGAACTTGAAAACATTATTTACCTTTCTCTCTCCTTTGTCCCTTAAAACTCTCTGCCAATCACTAGTATGCATCCCCCCTCCCCATTGTAATGACCTTGACTGTTAATCATGGAGAAAGCAAAAGTGATTGAACAACTCACCTGGATCTTGCACATGAATTTTCTGATGCTCCTGGTTAAGATAGATGAATAGTCCTGTTCCTATTTTCATCTTCACCTCTGTTACAGACCCCATGCCTTTCCATTATCTCAAAGAATTGGCTTAGGTAATTGTCCATCTTTTTTCATTAATAATCCTTTTGTCACTGCTATTGAATTATTCTATCTTCTATACATATGTTTTTGTTTCTCACACCTAAGGTAAAGGAAAACCATTTTATGCTACAGTGATTGCCACATATCTCTGTTGCCCTGCAGTGCATAACTGTCCCCACTTCTTCTACAACCATCCTATCTTCAACTCACTGCAGTCACTCTTCCCTATCCATCCATTCCTCTGAACTGCTCCTTGGCAATGCCTCCCTTCATTGAATTTTATATTGACTAATCCAATTACCTCTTGACGAACTTCTTGAGTTACTGCTTCATCTTGGTTTGTGGTAAACTCTCAGAAGCTTTTGACACATTGTATTAGGTTCCTGTAGCTACTGTAACAAACTACCACAAACTTGCTGGCTTAAAAGAACACACATTCCCTTACAGTCCTGGAGGCCAGAAGTCTGAAATCAGTTCCACTGAGCATAAATGTGTGAGCAGGGCTGCATTCCTTAGGGACACTCTAGGGGAGAATTGGTTTCTTTGCATTTTCCAGTTTCTAGAGCTCCCTTCCTTGGGCCCCTTCCTCCATTTTCAAAGCCAGAAGCATACTATCTTCAAATCTCTCCTTCTGCCATCACCATCATCATCACATTGCCTTCTGTCTTCTTTGGTTATCTCCTTCTACTTCTCATTTAAAAAAACAAAACAAAACACATGTGACTGCATTTAGAGCCCATGCAGGTAATCCAAGATAATCTCCCCATTTCAAGATCCTTAACTTAATCACAACTGCAAAAGTCCACTTTGTCATGTAAGGTAACATTCACAGGTTCTAGGGATTAGTGCATGTATATCGTATCTGACCACCTTGCTCATCTGCTTCTGCCCCAAGTTGATGTCTGGTCACACTGGCCTGAATACAGCAGGAATACTCTTAAGTCAGTTTAACCAGAATCCCTCTTCACCCTTGATGTTTCCACTTAGTAATTTCTTATCCACTGACATCCCCCCACCAATCTATTCCTTGGCTATAAATTCCCACTTTTCCTTGTTTTATTTAGAGTTGAGCCCAATCTCTCTCCCCTAATGGAAAACCCCATTGCAGTAGAGTTTACATATCTATTGCTATAGTCCCCCAGATAAAGACTGCCTTACTATTTTGAAAAATCTCATGAACAATTTTTTCGTTAACTGTTGGCATGTCTAATTAGTCTCCTTTCATCTATAAAAGTTCTTCAACTTTGTGTTTCATATCACTGGTATTTTTTTAAAAAAGAACAGAACAGTTATTTTGCAGAATTTTTATTGATTTGGAATTGTGTCATATATTTTCAATGACTTTTTTTCATTCAATAATTATCGGTGTCTACTCTTACCATGAGATATGCTAAGTGCTAGGTGTATAAATGCTAATATATTAGCATTACAACCTTGAGTTCACAACCTATTCAGACTCAAACATATTGCTTTTTAAAAAAGAGGTATGTATAAAAGGGTCAGTGAAGTTGTCGGAGATCAGTCTTGGAAAAGAAAGAGGGTCACATTTTAAAAATCTTATTTTCTTTTTTTTTCTAATATACCCCTTATCAGATATATGGTTTGCAAATATTTTTCCCTTTCTGTAGCTTATATTTTCACTTTGTTGATTATTCCTTTTGCTGTGCAGAAGCTTTTTAGTTTGAAGTAGTCCCACTTGTTTTGTTCTGTTTTGCTTATGCTTTACTTTCTTTTTTTATCTTCAAAATAAAAATTTATTCAATCTGTAACAGGAACATTGAATCTGCACATTTGCACACAAGTTCACATTTAAAAACAACAGAGCACATCAGTAATAAAAAAAAAAATCTATGATACAAGTGGAACATCCCAACCACAAGGAAGATTAAGGAAGGAGATGAGACCACTCTTTATATTCTGCTTCAAATGCCTCAGAAAGGTCCCAGAGATTCCAGGGAGCACCTGCTGTATTTAATAAAATGTGAGCATAAAAGCTTGGGGTGGCCTGGGGCAAAGGCAACAGTCAGTGGGAGAGTCTTTTGGACTTGTTTTCTACATTTAGAACAAGTCCTAAAAAATAAAGTAGAAAGAAAAAAAGAAAAGGCAATTTAAGCTATGCCAAGCAAGCCAAATTCCAATAAAACATAAAAACTAAACAATTCCCTGTGGACTTACTGATTGGGAAACATTTCAGGGCCAGTTACCCAGCTACCAGACTGGGTCATCAGCTCGAGTTAAGCCTTGGGTATTAGCTCTCCATGTGTGTACAGGATGCTGCCAAGTGTTGCTATGAGGACACAGATGGCAGCACTAGATATATACCGCTCGGGGCATCTTCAAGCCAATGAGGGGTGATTACAGTTTAGAAATACTGTCCCAGATCTCTGGCGCACTGAGAAAATGAGGCTGGTTCTCTTTGCATAGCAGGAGCCAGGCCCAGTCACCCTCCACTTCCAGGCCGGAAAAGTACAGAAGCACCTTTCAATAGCTCTCCATGGCATCAAGGGACCCCATCCCTGGGGAAGGGTTAGTAGTGTGCAGCTTCCTGCTTTGGTGGCAGGCAGGCTTTTTCCTAATACAGCCATCAGATGAGTTGAGGCAGCAAATACATTTATACCTAATACATGCCTTAATCTTTTAGTTTAGAAGGGAAAACAAATACAAGATGCTTTTAAGTTGGATTGGTGCTGAAAGAGCTAAAATTTCACCTCATCTACCATCAAAAAGCAAAACAAAAACTAAATAGAAATGACACTAGCCATTCACCATTACAACCATCACTATAAGACACACCATCACTGAGGAAATGAATATTTCCATACAGAGTGTTGGATGGGAGCGCAAGACTTCATAACCAAAAAAGTCTTTGCCAAGACCCATGCTGAGGAGCTTTTTTCCTGTGTTTTCTTCTAGGAGTTTTATGGTTTCAGGTCTAACATTTAAGTCATTAATCCATTTTGATTTAATGTATGTGAGTGGTGTAAGGTAATGATCTAGTTTTATTCTTTTATATGTGAATATCCAATTTTCTCAGTACCATTTATTGAAGAGACTGACTTTTCTACATTGTGTATTCTTGGCTCCTTTGTCAATATTGGTTGACCATATATGCTTGAGGTTATATTTTGGCTCTTGATTCTGTTCTATTGATCTATTTATCTGTTTTTATGCCAGCACCATACTGTTTGAATTTCTTTAGCTTTAATATATAATATATATTACATTATATATATATATATTTAATGTAATATAGCTTGAAATCAGAAAGTGTGTTGCTTTCCACTTTGTTCTTTCTCAGGATGCTTTGGCTATTCAGTCTTCTGCGGTTTTATACAAATTTTAGGATTGTTTTTCTACTTCTGTAAAAAATGCTACTGGAATCTTGATAGGGATGGCTTATGGTAGTATGGACATTTTAACAATATTACTTTTTCCAATCTGTGAATTTGGAATACTGTTCCATTTATTTGTGTCTTCTTTGATTTCTTTCATCAGTGTCTATAGTTATCAGAGTAGAGAACTTCTACCTCCTTGGTAAAGTGTATTCCCAGGTATGTTATTGTATTTGATGCTATTGTAAACAGGATCATTTTTTATTTTCTTTTTCAGATAATTTGTTTTCAGTGTATAGAAACACTACTAATTTTTGTATGTTAATTTTGTATTCTGCAACTTTACTAAATTTGTTAATTAGATCTGGGATTTTTTTCGGGGTTGTGGAATCTTTAGGATTTTCTGCATGTCATCAGCAAATAGAGATAATTTTCTTCTTCCTTTCCAGTTCCCATGCCTTTTATTTCTTTACCTTGCCTGATTGCCTTGGCAAGATCTTCCAGTACTAGGCTGAGTAGGAGTTTTGAGAGTGGAAACCCTTGTTTGTTCCTGATCTTAGAGAAAAATCTTTCAACCTTTCAACATTGAGTATATTACCTGTGGGTTTAAAATATATGGTCTTTATTATGTTGACTTCCATTCCTTCTATACATAATTTGTAAAGAATTTTTATCACGAACAAATGTTTAATTTTGTCAAATGATTTTTCTGCTTCTACTGAGATGATCATACAATTTTTCCCTTTATTCTATTAATACGATATATCACATTGATTGATTTTTGTATATTGAATCATCGCTGCATCCCAGGTATAAAACTCACTTGATCAAGGTGACAGATCCTTCTAATATGCTGCTGAATAAAGTTTGCTAGTATTTATTGAATTTTTTTGCATCTATATTCATCAAGGATATTGGTCTGTAGTTTTCTGGTAGTGTCCATTTTCTGGTTATGGTATAAGGGTAATCCTGGCCTCTCAAAAAGATTTTGGGAGTATTCCCTCCTCTGTTTTTTTTGGAAGATTTTGAGAAAGATTTCCATTCATTCTTTTTTTTTTCAGTTTTAGATGTATTATTTTTTATTATTTTGAATATTTCTTTTTAAAAAAATTATTTGACTATAGTTGATTTACAATGTTTTGTTACTTTCAGGTGTACAGCAAAGTGAACCAATTATACATATACATATATACACTCCTTTTTTTTTTTTTTTAAGATTCTTTTCCCATATAGGCCATTACAGAGTATTGCGTAGAGTTCCCTGTGCTATACAGCAGGTCCTTATTAGTCATCTATTTTATATATAGTAGTGTATATATGTCAAACCCAATCTCTCAACTTATCCCTCCCCACTCTTATCCCATGGTAACCATAAGTTTGTTTTCTACATTTGTGACTCTACTTCTGTTTTGTAAATAAGTTCATTTGTAACCTTTTTTTTTAGATTCCACATATAAGCTATATCATATGATATTTGTCTTTCTGTGTCTGACTTACTTCACTCAGTATGACAATCTCTAGGTCGATCCATGTTGCTGCAAATGGCATTATTTCATTCCTTTCTATGGCTGAGTAATATACCATTGTATATATGTACTACATCTTCTTTATCCATTCCTCTGTTGATGGACATTTAGGTTGCTTCCATGTCTTGGCTATTGTAAATAGTTCTGCATTGAATACTGCGGTGCATGTATCTTTTTGAATTATGGTTTTCTCTGAGTATATGCCCAGGAGTGGATTGCTGGGTCATGTGGTAGTTCTATTTTTAGATTTTTAAGAAACCTCCATACTGTTCTCCATTGGGGCTGTACCAATTTATATTCCCACAAATAGGGTTTGAGGGTTCCCTTTTCTCCACACCCTCTCCAACATTTAATGTTTGTAGATTTTTGGATGATGGCCATACTGACTTGTGTGAAGTGATACCTCATTGTAGTTTTCATTTGCATTTCTCTAATACTTAGTGATGTTGAATATCTTTTCATGTGCTTTTTGGCCATCTGTACGTTTTCTTTGGAGAAATGTCTATTTAGCTTTTCTGCCAATTTTTTGATTGGGATGTTTGGTTTTTTGATGTTGAGCTGCATGAGCTATTTCTACATTTTGGAGATTAATCCCTTTCTGGTTGCTTCATCTGCAAATATTTTCTCCAATTCTGAGGGTTCTCTTTTTGTTTTGTTTATAGTTTCCTTTGCTGTGCAAAAACTTTTAAGTTTAATTAGATCCCATTTGTTTAGTTATGCTTTTATTTTCATTACTCTAGGAGATGGATCAAAAAAGATCTTGCTGTGATTTATACGAGAGTGTTCTGCCAATATTTTCCTCTAAAAGTTTCATAAGTGTCCAGCCTTATATTGAGGCCTTTAATCCATTTTGAGTTTTTTTTTTTTTTTTTTTTTTTTTAATTTTATAGCTACTTTTTAAATTTTTATTTATTTATTTATTATTTTTGGCTGTGCTGGGTCCTCGGTTCGTGCGAGGGCTTTCTCTAGTTGCGGCAAGTGGGGGCCACTCTTCGTCGCGGTGCGGGGACCGCTCTTCATCGCGGTGCGCGGGCCTTTCACTATCGCGGCCCCTCCCGTTGCGGGGCACAGGCTCCAGACGCGCAGGCTCAGTAGTTGTGGCTCACGGGCCCAGTTGCTCCGCGGCATGTGGGATCTTCCCAGACCAGGGCTCGAACCCGTGTCCCCTGCATTAGCAGGCAGATTCTCAACCACTGCGCCACCAGGGAAGCCCCATTTTGAGTTTATTTTAATTTTGTTTGTATTTTCCTATTTTATTTTATTTATTTATTTTTAACATATTTATTGGACTATAATTGCTTTACAATGGTGTGTTAGTTTCTGATATATAACAAAGTAAATGAGCTATACATATACATATATACCCATATCTCCTTCCTCTTGGGACTACTTCCCACCCTCCCTATCCCACCCCTCTAGGTGGTCACAAAGCACCGAGCTAATCTCCTTGTGCTATGCGGCTGCTTCCGACTAGCTATCTATTTTATATTTGGTAGTGTATATATGTCCATGCTCTCTCACTTCAACCCAGCTTACCCTTCCCCCTCCCCATGTCCTAAAGTCCATTTCCTACATCTGCGACTTTATTCCTGTCCTGCCCCTAGGTTCTTCAGAACCTTTTTTTATTTAATTCAATATATATATGTGTTAGCATACGGTATATGCTTTTCTCTTTCTGACTAACTTCACTCTGTATGGCTGTCTATAGGTACATCCACCTCACAACTAATAACTCCATTTCATTTCTTTTTATGGCTGAGTAATATTCCATTGTATATATGCACCACATCTTCTTTATCCATTCATCTGTCGATGGACACTTAGGTTGCTTCCATGTCCTGGCTATTGTAAATAGTGCTGCAATGAACATTGTGGTACATGACTCTTTTTGAATTATGGATTTCTCAGGGTATATGCCCAGTAGTTGGATTGTTGGGTCGTATGGTAGTTCTATTTTTAGATTGTTTATATGGGATTTTTTCTTGTTTCCTGAGGTAAGATTGTATCGCTGCAATGTTCCCTTGTAGAACTGATTTTTCTGCATCCCATAGGTTTTGAATCATTGTGTTTTCATTTTCATTTGTGTCTAGGTATTTTTTGATTTCCTCAGTGATCTATTGGTTGCTTAATAGAACATTGTTTAGCCTCCATGTGTCTTTGGTTTTTGCTTTTGGTTTTGTTTTTTCCTTGCAGTTGATTTGTAATCTCATAATGTTGTCAGAAAAGATGGTTGATACAGTTTCAATTTCCTTAAGTTTACTGAGGCTTGCTTTGTGGCACAGCATGTGATCATTCCTAGAAAATGTTCCATGTGCACTTGAAAAGAATGTGTATTCTTTTGTTTCAGAAGAAGGCCCTATAAATATCTATTAATTCCATCTTGTTTAATGTGCCATTTCAGACCTGTGTTTCCTTATTGATGTTCTGTCTGGACCACCTGTCCATTGATGTAAGTGGGGTGCTAATATCCCCAGCTGTTATTGTGTTACTGTCAATTTCTTCTTTAATGTCTGTTAACATTGGCTTATATATTGAGGTGCTCCTATGTTGGGTACATACATATATATACAATTGTTATATCTTTTGGATTGGTCCCTTGATCATTATGTACTGTCCTTCTTTGTCTCTTGTAATAGTCTTTTTAAAAATACATTTATTTATTTTAAATTATATTTATTTTTTTAACATCTTTATTAGAGTATAATTGCTTTACAATGGTGTGTCAGTTTCTGCTTTAGAACAAAGTGAATCAGTTATACATATACATATGTCCCCATATCTCTTCCCTCTTGCATCTCCCTCCCTCCCACCCTCCCTATCCCACCCCTCTAGGTGGTCACAAAGTACCGAGCTGATCTCCCTGTGATATGTGGCTGCATCCCACTACCAATCAATTTTACGTTTGGTAGTGTATATTTGTCTATGCCACTCTACTTCGTCCCAGCTTATGCTTCCCACTCCCCATATCCTCAAGTCTATTCTCTAGTAGGTCTGCATCTTTATTCCCGTCTTGCCCCTAGGTTCTTCAGACCTTTTTTTTTAGATTCTATATATATGTGTTAGCATACGGTATTTGTTTTTCTCTTTCTGACTTACTTCACTCTGTATGACAGTCTCTAGGTCCATCCACCTCACTATAAATAAATCAGTTTTGTTCCTTTTTAAGGCTGAGTAATATTCCATTGTATATATGTGCCACATCTTCTTTATCCATTCATCTGTTCATGCACACTTAGGTTGCTTCCATGTCTTGGCTATTGTAAATAGAGCTGCAATGAATATTTCGGTACATGACTCTTTAGAATTATGGTTTTCTCAGGGTATATGCCCAGTAATGGGATTGCTGGGTCGTATGGTAGTTCTATTTTTAGTTTTTTAAGGAACCTCCATATTGTTCTCCATAGTGGCTGTATCAATTTACATTCCCGCCAGCAGTGCAACAGGGTTCCCTTTTCTCCACACCCTCTCCAGCACATATTGTTTGTAGATTTTTTGATGATGGCCATTCTGAACGGTGCGAGATGATATCTCATTGTAGTTTTGATTTGCATTTCTCTAATGGTTAATTGTGTTGAGCATTCTTTCATGTGTTTGTTGGCAATCTGTATATCTTCTTTGGAGAAATGTCTATTTAGGTCTTCTGCCTACTTTTGGATTGGGTTGTTTGTTTTTTTTGATATTGAGCTGCATGAGTTGCTTGTATGTTTTGGAGATTAATCCTTTGTCAGTTGCTTCATTTGCAAATATTTTCTCCCATTCTGAGGGTTGTCTTTTGGTCTTGTTTATGGTTTCCTTTGCTGTGCAAAAGCTTTTATGTTTCATTAGGTCCAATTTGTTTATTTTTGTTTTAATTTCCATTTCTCTAGGAGGTGGGTCAAAAAGAATCTTTCTGTGATTTACCTCATAGAGTTTTCTGCGTATGTTTTCCTCTAAGAGTTTGATGGTGTGTGGCCTTACATTTAGATCTTTAAGCCATTTTGAGTTTATTTTTGTGTATGGTGTTAGAGAGTGTTCTGATTTCATTCTTTTACATGCAGCTGTCCAGTTTTCCCAGCAGCACTTATTGAAGAGTCTGTCTTTTCTCCACAGTTTATTCTTGCTTATTTATCAAAGATAAGTTGACTATATGTGCGTGGGTTTATCTCTGGGCTTCCTAACCTGTTCCATTGATATATATTTCTGTTTCTGTGTCAGTACCATACTGTCTTGATTACTGTAGCTTTGTAGTATAGCCTGAAGCCAGGGAGCCTGATTCCTCCAGTTCCGTTTTTCTTTCTCAAGATTGCTTTGGCTATTTGGGGTCTTTTGTGTTTCCATACAAATTGTGAAATTTTTGTTCTAGTTCTGTGAAAAATTCCAGTGGTAGTTTGAAGGGACTGCATTGAATCTGTAGATTGCTTTGGGTAGTATAGTCATTTTCACAATGTTGATTCTTCCAATCCAAGAGCATGGTTTATCTCTCCATCTAATTGTATCATCTTTAATTTCTTTCATCACTGTCATAATTTTCTGCATACAGATCTTTTGTCTCCTTAGGTAGTTTTATTCCCAGATATTTTATTCTTTTTGTTGCAATGGTAAATGGGAGTGTTTTCTTAATTTCACTTTCAGATTTTTCATCATTAGTGTATAGGAATACAAGAGATTTCTGTGCATTAATTTTGTATCCTGCTACTTTATCAAATTCAGTGATTAGCTCTAGTAGTTTTCTGGTAGCATCTTTAGGATTCTCTATGTATAGTATCATGTCATCTGCAAACAGTGACAGCTTTACTTCTTCTTTTCCAATTTGGATTCCTTTTATTTCTTTTTCTTCTCTGATTGCTGTGACTAAAACTTCCATAACTATGTTGAATAACAGTGGTGAGTGTGGGCAACCTTGTCTTGTTCTTTATCTCAGTGGAAATGGTTTCAGTTTTTCACCATTGAGGACAATGTTGGCTGTGGGTTTGTCATATATTGCCTTTATCATGGTATTCTGAATTATTTTTCAGGTAGACTGCCTATTTCTTCTTCATTTGTTAGGTCTGGTGGGTTTTTATCTTGATCCTTCATCTGCTGTGTGTTTTTCTGTCTTCTCATTTTGCTTATCTTACTGTGTTTGGGGTCTCCTTTTCGCAGGCTGGAGGTTTGTAGTTCCCGTTGTTTTTGGTGTCTGTCCCCAGTGGCTAAGGTTGGTTCAGTGAGTTGTGTGGGCTTCCTGGTGGAGGGGACTAGTGCCTGTGTTCTGGTGGATGAGGCTGGATCTTGTCTTTCTGGTGGGCAGATCCATGTCTGGTGGTGTGTTTTGAGATGTCTGTGACCTTATTATGATTTTAGGCAGCCTCTCTGCTAATAGGTGGGTTTGTGTTCCTGTCTTGCTAGTTGTTTGGCATAGGGTGTCCAGCACTGTAGCTTGCTGGTCATTGAGTGAAGCTGGGTCTTGGTGTTGAGATGGAGATCTCTGGGAGATTTTCACCATTTGAGATTACATGGAGTTGGGAGGTCTCTTGTGGACCAGTGTCCTGAAGTTGGCTCTCTCACCTCAGAGGCACAGCCCTGATGTCTGGCTGGAGCACCAAGAGCCTTTCATCCATACGGCTCAGAGGAAAAGGGAGAAAAAATAGAAAGAAAGAAAGAAAGAAAGAAAGAAAGAAAGAAAGAAAGAAAGAAAGAGGATAAAATAAAATAAAATAAAATAAGGTAAAATAAAATAAAGTTATTAAAATAAAAATAAAAAATAATTATTAAGAAAAAAATTTTTTAAAGTAAAACAAACAAACAAACAAACAAAAAACGGATGGACAGAACCCTAGGACAAATGGTGAAAGCAAAGCTATACAGACAAAATCTCACACAGAAGCATACACATACACACTCACAAAAAGAGGAAAAGGGGAAAAAATAATATATCTTGCTCCCAAAGTCCACCTGCTCAATTTGGGATGATTCGTTGTCTATTCAGGTATTCCATAGATGCAGGGTACATCAAGTTGATTGTTGAGCTTTAATCCACTGCTTCTGAGGCTGCAGGGAGAAATTTCCCTTTCTCTTCTTTGTTCGCACAGCTCCCGGGGTTCAGCTTTGGATTTGGCCCCGCCTCTGCGTGTAGGTCGCCTGAGGGTGTCTGTTCTTCACTTAGACAGGACGGGGTTAAAGGAAAAGCTGATTCGAGGGCTCTGGCTCACTCAGGCCGGGAGGAGGGAGGGCTACTGATGTGGGGCGAGCCTGCGGCTGCAGAGGCCAGCATGACGTTGCAGCAGCCTGAGGCACGCCATGCGTTCTCTCAGGGAAGTTGTCCCTGGATGACGGGACCCTGGCAGTGGCAGGCTGCACAGCCTCCCAGGAGGGGAGATGTGGATAGTGACCTGTCCTTGCACACAGACTTCTTGGTGGCTGCAGCAGCAGCCTTAGCGTCTCATTCCCGTCTCTGGGGTCCGCGCTGATAGCTGCGGCTTGCCCCTGTCTCTGGAGATCCTTTAAGCAGCGCTCTTAATCCCCTCTCCTCGCGCACTAGGAAACAAAGAGGTATGAAAAAGTCTCTTGCCTCTTCGGCAGCTCCAGACCTTTTCCCGGACTCCCTCCCGGCTAGCCATGGTACACTAACCCCTTCAGGCTGTATTCACGCTGCCAACCCCAGTCCTCTCCCTGGGGTCTGACCTCCGAAGCCCAAGCCTCAGCTCCCAGCCCCCGCCCGCCTCTGCGGGTGAGCAGACAAGCCTCTCGGGCTAGTGAGTGCTGGTCGGCACAGATCCTCTGTGCGGGAATCTCTCCACTTTGCCATCCGTACCCCTTTTGCTGCACTCTCCTCCGTGGCTCTGAAGCTCCCCACTCTGCCACCCACAGTCTCCGCCCGTGAAGGGGCTTTCCTAGTGTGTGGAACCCTTTCCTTCTTCACAGCTCCCTCCCACTGGTGCAGGTCCCATCCCTATTCTTTTGTCTCTGTTTTTGCTTTTTTCTTTTGCCCTACCCAGGTACCTGGGGAGTTTCTTGCCTTTTGGGAGGTCTGAGGTCTTCTGCCAGTGTTCCGTGGGTGTTCTATAGGAGCAGTTCCACGTGTAGATGTATTTCTGATGTATCTGTGGGGAGGAAGGTGATTTCCACGTCTTACTCTTCTGCCATCTTCTCCGACCTCCTGGCCTTTATTATGTTGAGAAAAGTTCCCTCTCTGCCTACTTTCTGGAGGGTTTTTATCATAAATGGGTGTTGAATTTTGTCGAAAGCTTTTTGTGCATTTTGTCTGCGTTGGTTCTTCGTTGCTGTGTATGGGCTTTCTCTGGCTGTGGTGAGTGGGGGTTACTCTTCATTGTGGTGCATGGGCTTCTCATGGTAGTGGCTTCTCTTGTTGTGGAGCATGGGTTCTAGGCATGTGGGCTTCAGTAGTTGCAGCACATGGGCTCAGTAGTTGTGGCACATGGGCTGTAGAGCGCAGGCTCAGTAGTTGTGGTTCACTAGGCTTAGTTGCTCCATGGCACGTGAGATCTTCCCAGACCAGGGATTGAACCCGTGTCCCCTGCATTGGCAGGCAGATTCTTAACCACTGTGCCACCAGGGAAGTCTCTTTTGTAATAGTCTTGTTTTAAATTCTTTTTTGTCTGATATGAGTATTGCTACTCTAGCTTTCTTTTGATTTCCTTTTGCATGGAATATCTTTTTCCATCCTCTCACTTTCAGTCGGTATGTGTCCCTAGGTGTGAAATGGGTCTCTTGTAGACAGCACATATACAGGTCTTGTTTTTGTATCCATTCAGCCAGTCTATGTCTTTTGGTTGGAGCATTTAATGCATTTACATAGAAGGTAATTACCAATATGTATGCCTTATTGTCATTTTGTTAGCTGTTTATGATTTGTTTTTGTAGGTCTTTGGTCTCCCTTTCTTTTTCTCCTGTTCTCTTGTGATCTGATTTTTTTTTTTTTAGTGTTGTGTTTGGATTCCTTTTTCTTACTTGTGTGTATATCAGAGTTTTGGTTTGTGGTTAACATGAGGTTTTGAAATAGCAGTCTATATACATACCTGATTGTTTTAAGTTGCTGATCTATTAATTTCAATTGCACTTCAAATATCCTGCATTTGTACTCTCCTCCTCTCATGATTATTGGTTTATATATCATATTTGTGTGTGGATAATTTCCTACTTTTACTGAGTGTTTGCCTTTACATGTGAGTTTTCACATTTTGTAATTTTCTTGTTTCTAGTTTTGACCCTTTTTTTTCCGCCTAGAGAAGTTCCTTTAGCATTTGTTGTAAAGCTTGTTTGGTGATGTGAATTCTTTAAGCTTTTGCTTCTCTGTAAAACTTTTGATTCCTCTGTGAAATATGAGTGAGAACCTTCTTGTGTAGAATATTCTTGGTTATCACTTTTTCTTTACTTTAAATATAATGTGCCACTCCCTTGTGGCCTGCAGATTTTCTGCTGAAAAATCAGCTGATAACCTTATGAAGATTCCTTTGTATATTATTTGTTACTTTTCTCTTCTTGCTTTTAATATTTTCTCATTGTATTTAATTTTCCTCAATTTGATTAATATATATCACGGTGTGTTCCTCCTTTGGTTGATCCTGTGTGGGGCTCTCTGCTCTTCCTAGACTTGGGTGACTGCTTCCTTTCCCATGTTAGGGAAGTTTTCTGCTATTATCTCTTCAAATAACTTCTCAGGCCTTTTCTCTCTCTCTCTTCTCATTCTGGGACCTCTATAATGCGATTGTTGGTGCCTTTGACATTGTCTGAGAGGTCTCTTAAACTGTCCTCATTTCTTTTTGTTTGTTTATTCTGTTCTGCAGCAGTGATTTCCACCACTCTGTTTTCCAGCTCACTTATCCATTCTTCTGCCTCATTTATTCTGCTATTGATTCCATCTAGTGTATTTTTCATCTCATTTATTATATTCTTCAACTTTGGTTGTTCTTTATTTTTCCTAATTCTTTGTTAAAAACTTTTTAAAATTCTCGTTCTTTGCATCCATTCTTTTCCTGAGTTCTTGGATCATCTGTATGATCTTTATGATTGCCAATTGGTTGTTCTTCTGGGGTTTTATCTTGTTCCTTCATCTGGAACATGCTCCTCTGCTATCTCATTTTGTATTGACTTCTATTTGTATTTTTATGTATGTGGAAAGTTAGGTATGTTTCTGGGCCTTGGAGAAGTGGCCCTCTGTGGGGGATGTCCTTTGTGTCCCAGCAGTACACTCCCCTCTAGTCACCCAATGTCCAGGGACTAGCTGGTCCCAGGATATGTTCTGACCTGTTTTGTAGACTCAGTTCCATGGGGTGTGGGACTGTATATTTCTTGCTTGTGGTGTCTGCCCTCTGGTGGATGAGGCTGTTCTAGAGGCTTGTGTAGGCTTCCTGGTGGGAGGGGCCAGTGCCTGCCCACTGGTGGGTGCAGTTGTGTCTTGGCCTTCCGGTGGACAGGGACATGTCAAGGGTCATGTCTAGAGGTGGCTGTAGGCTCAGGAAGTCTTTAGGTAGCCTGTCTGTTGATTAGTGGGACTGTGTTCCTGCCCTTTTGGTTCTTTGGCCTGATGCATCCCAACACTGGAGCCTGCAGGCTTTTGGGTGAGGGCAGATATTGGTGCTAATGTCCCAAGCAAGATGTCAGCCTTCAGATGAGTAATCCTGGATATGTTCACCAGCCACCTTTATGTCCCAAGAGAGAGCCACAGCTGCACCCCCCTTCCATTGGAGACCCTTGAAGACCAGAAGGTAGGTCTGGCCCAGGCTCCTTTGAAGTCACTAATTTTGCCCTGGGTCCTGGGGCACATGAGAACTTGTGTGCATCCTCCCACTGTGGAGTCTCTGTTTCCCCCACTCCTGTGGAGCTCCTACAATTAAGACCTGCTGGCCTTCAAAGCCAAATGCTTTGGGGGCTCCTCCTCCTGATGCCAGACCCCCAGACTGGTGAGCCTAAGGTGGGGCTCAGAACTCTCACTTCCATGGGAGAACTTTCACAATATAATTATTCTCCAGTTTCTGGGATGCCCATTACAGGATATGGGATTTAATTATATCAAGAGTGCACCTCTCCTACAATCTAATTTAATTTCTTCTTTGTCTTTTTATGTAGAATATCTTTTCTGGTACATTCCAGTTCTTTTTTTAATTGATGGTTGTTTAGCAGTTAGTTGTGATTTTGGTGTTCTCGTGGGAAGAGGTGAGCTCAAGGTCCTCTACTCCACCATTTTGCCTTCTCTCCTCCTCCTCCATTTTTTTAAGAAAAGTTTTGTCAGATATAGAATTCTTGGTTAACAGTTTTATGTTTTAGCACTTTAAATAAGTCATCTCACTGGCTTCTAGCCTCCATGGTTTCTGATGAGAAACTGGCTCTTATTCTTATTGGGAATCACTTGTACATTATGACTCACTTTACTCTTGATACTTTAAACATTTTCTCATTGTCTTTAGCTAGAGTCAATATTAATGTGTATGAGGGTAGATCTGAGGGTATATCTCTTTGGGTTCATCCTATTTTGAGTTTGTTGAGCTTTTAGATGTGCATCAAATCTGGGAAGTTTTTGAACATTATTTCTTTAAATATTTTATCTGCCCCTTTCCCTTTCTTCTGTCCCTCTGTGACTCCCCATTATGTATATATTGGTATTCTTGTTGATGTCCTATAGGTCTTAGCCTTGTTCATATTTTTTCGTCTCTGATTCTCAGACTGGATAATTTCAACTGTCCTATCATAAGGGTGTTTCTTCCTTTTCAAATCTGCTGTTGAAACACTCTAGTGAAATTTTCACTGAAGTTATGATGCTTTTCTACTCAAAAATTTCTATTTAGCTCATTTTTATAATTAACATATTATTAATAATATTCTATATTATTTCATACATATTTTCTTACTTCCTCTTAGTTTTTTTCCATGGATCTATTTAGCTCTTTGAGCATATTTAGGACAGTTGATTTAAAGTCCTCATCTAGCAGGGGATCTTTAAGATGGTGGAGGAGTAAGACGTGGAGATCACCTTCCTCCCCACAAATACATCAAAAATACATCTACATGTGGAACAACTCCTACAGAACACCTACTAATGCTGGCAGAAGACCTCAGACTTCCAAAAAGGCAGGAAAATGCCCACGTACCTGGGTAGGGCAAAAGAAAAAAGAAAAATCAGAGACAAAAGAATAGGGATGGGACACGCACTTCTGGGAGCGAGCTGTGAAGGAGGAAAGATTTCCACACACTAGGAAGCCCCTTCCCTGGCCGAGATGGGGGGATGGGTGGGAGGGAAGCTTTGGAGCCACGGAGGAGAGTGCAGCAACAGGGATGGAGAGAGCAAAGTAGAGAGATTCCTGCACAGAGGATCAGTGTCAACTAGCACTCACCAGCCTGAGACACTTGTCTGCTCACCTGCCAGGGAGGATGGGGGCTGGGAGCTGAGGCTCGGGCTTCAGAGGTGAGATCCCAGGGAGAGGACTGGGGTTGGCTGCGTGAACACAACCTGAAGGAGGCTAGTGTGCCACAGCTAGCCCGGAGGGAGTCCAGGAAAATGTCTGGAAATGCCTAAGAGGCAAGAGACAATTGTTTCAGGGTGCACGAGGAGAGGGGATTCACAGCACTGCCTAAAGGAGCTCCAGAGAGAGACACAAGCCATGGCTATCAGCGCAGACCCCAGAGATGGGCATGAAACTCTAAGGCTGCTGCTGCAGCCACCAAGAAGCCTGTGTGCAAGCACAGGTCACTATCCACACCTCCCCTCCCAGGAGCCTGTGCAGCCCACCACTGCCAGGGTACCGTGATCCAGAGACAATTTCCTCGGGGGAACACACAGTGTGCCTCAGGCTGTTGCAACGTCACGCCAGCCTCTACCACCACAGGCTCACCCCGTATTCCATATCCCTCCCTTCCTCCCACCTGAGTGAGCAAGAGCCCCCTAATCAACTGATATTTTAACTCCATCCTGTCTGAATGAAGAACAGACACCCTCAGGTGACTTACATGCAGAGTTGGGGCCAAATCCAAATCTGAACAACAGGAGCTGTGCAAACAAAGAAGAGAAAGGGAAATTTCTCCATGCAGCCTCAGGAGCAGTGGATTAAATCCCCACATCATCTTCATGAACCCTGCATCTGTGGAGAAACTGAATAGAAAATGAATATTCCCAAACTTGAGACAGTGGACTTTGGTAGCAACTGTAGTGTTGTGGTTTCCTGTCTGTGACTGATATATTTCTGATTTTATGTTTATCTTAGTTTAGTGTTTAGCACTTGTTATCATTGGTGGATTTGTTTATTGGTTTGGTTGCTCTCTTCTTTTTATTGTTATTTTAATTTTTATTTTAATAATTTCTTTTTTTTTCCTCCCTCCTCTACTGTGCCATGTGGCTAACAGGGTCTTGGTGCTCTGACCTGATGTCAGTACTGAGCCTCTGAGGTGGGAAAGCTGAGATCAGGACATTGGACCACAAGAGACCTCCCAGCCCCACATAATATCAACTGGCAAGAGCTCTCCCAGAGATCTCCATCTCAACGCTAAGACCCAGCTCCATCCAAGGGCCAGCAAACTCCATTGCTGATCATCCCATGCCAAACAACTAGTCAGACAGGAACAAAACACAACCCATTAGAAGAGAGGCCATCTAAAATCATACTAAGTTCACAGTCACTACAAAACACACCACCAGAAGCGGGCCTGCACACCAGAAAGACAAGATCCAGCCCCACCCACCAGAATACAGGAATCAGTCCCATACACCAGTAATCCTACACAACACACTGAACCAACCTCACCCACTGGGGTAAGACACCAAAAAAACCCAGGAACTACGAACTTGAAGTCTGTGAAAAGGAGACCCCACCCAGTAGTTTAAACAAAATGAGACAGAGAAATATGCAGCAGATGAAGGAGCAAGGTAAAAACCCACAAGAACAAACAAATGAAGAGGAAATAGGCAGTCTACCTGAAAAAGAATTCAGAGTAATGATAGTAAAGATGATCCAAAATCTCGGAAATAGAATGGAGAAAATACAAGAAACGTATAACAAGGACCTAAAAGAACTAAAGAGAAAACAAACATTGATGATGAACAACACAATAAATGAAATTTAAACTTCTCTAGAAGGAATCAATAGCAGAATAACTGAGGCAGAAGAACGGAAAAGTGACCTGGAAGATAAAATAGTGGAAATAACTACCAACAACAGAATAAAGAAAAAAGAATGAAAAGAATTGAGGACAGTCTCAGAGATTTCTGGGACAACATTAACCACACCAACATTCAAATTATAGGGGTCACAAAAGAAGAGAAAAAGAAAGGGAATGAGAAAATATTTGAAGAGATTATAGTTGAAAACTTCTCTAACATGGGAAAGGAATGAGTCAATCAAGTCCAGGAAGTGCAGACCATCCCATAAAGGATAAATCCAAGGTGAAACACACCAAGACACATATTAATGAAACTTTGAAAAATTAAATGCAAAAAAAAGTATTAAAAGCAGCAAAGGAAAAGCAACAATTAACATACAAGGGAATCCCCATAAGGTTAACAGTTGATCTTTCAGCAGAAACTCTGCAAGCCAGAAGGGAGTGGCAGGACATATTTAAAGTGATGAAAGGGAAAAATCTACAACCAAGATTACTCTAACCAGTAAGGATCTCATTCAGATTCGATGGAGAAATTAAAACCTTTACAAACAAGCAAAAGTTAAGAGAATCCAATGCCACCAAACCAGCATTACAACAAATGCTAAAGGAACTTCTCTAGGTAGGAAACACAAGAGAATGAAAAGACCAATAAAAACAAACCGAAAATAATTAAGAAAATGGTATTAGGAACATACATATCGATAATTACCTTAAATGTAAATGGATAAAATGCCCCAACCAAAAGACATAGACTGGCTGAATGGACGCAAAAATAAAACCCATATGTATGCTGTCTACAAGAGACCAACTTCAGAACTATGGAAACATACAGACTAAAAGTGAGGGGATGGAAAAAGATATTCCATGCAAATGGAAATCAAAAGAAAGCAGGAGTAGCAATACTCATATCTGACAAAATACATGTCAAAATAAAGACTATTACAAGAGACAAAGAAGGACACTACATAATGATCAAGGGATCGATCCAAGAAGAAGATATAAAAATTGTAAATATTTATGCACCCAACATAAGAGCATTTCAATACCTAAGGCAAATGCTAACAGCCATAAAAGGGGAAATTGACAGTAACACAATCATAGTAGGGGACTTTAACACCCCACTTTCACCAATGGACAGATGAACCAAAATGAAAATAAATAAGGAAACACAAGGTTTAAATGACGTATTAGACAAGATGGACTTAATTGATATTTATAGGACATTACATCCAAAAACAACACAATACACTTTCTTCTCAAGTGCTCATGGAACATTCTCCAGGATAAATCATATAGTGGGTCACAAATCAAGCCTCAGTTATCTTAAGAAAACTGAAATCATATCAAGTATATTTGCTGACCACAACGCTATGAGACTAGGTATCAGTTACAGGAAAAAATCTGTAAGAAACACAAACACATGGAGGCTAAACAACACACTACTTAATAACCAAGAGATCACTGAAGAAATCAAAGAGGAAATCAAAAAATACCTAGAAACAAATGACAATGAAAACACGGCAACCCAAAACGTATCAGATGCAAGAAAAGCAGTTCTAAGAGGGAAGTTTATAGCAATACAATCCCACCTCAAGAACAAGAAACATCTCAAATAAACAACCTAACCTTACACTTAAAGCAATTAGATAAAGAAGAACAAAAAAC
The DNA here is from genome assembly GCF_009873245.2 of Balaenoptera musculus. Lineage (NCBI taxonomy): Eukaryota > Metazoa > Chordata > Mammalia > Artiodactyla > Balaenopteridae > Balaenoptera > Balaenoptera musculus. The sequence continues at coordinate 47,153,209 of NC_045806.1, read as the reverse complement.
CCCAAAGTTAGCAGAAGGAAAGAAATCATAAAGATGTGATCAGAAATAAAAAGAAATGAAGTAAACAATAGTAAAGATCAATAAAACTAAAAGCTGGTTCTTGAGAAGATAAATAAAATTGATAAACAATTAGCCAGACACATCAAGAAATAAAGGGATAAGACTCAAATTAACAATATTAGAAATGAAAAAGGAGAAGTAACAACTGACACTGCAAATATAAAAAGGATCATGAAAGATTACTACAAGCAACTACATGACAATAAAATGGACAACCTGGAAGAAACGGACAAATTCCTTGAAAAGCACAACCTTCAGTGATTGAACCAGGAAGAAATAGAAATTATAAACAGACCATTCACAATCACTGAAATTGAAACTCTGATTAAAAATCTTCCAACAAACAGAAGTCCAGGACCAGACGGCTTCACAGGAGAATTGTATCAAACATTTAGAGAACAGCTAACACCTATCCTTCTCAAACTCTTCCAAAATATAGGAGAGGGAGGAACACTCCCAAACTCATTCTACGAGGCCACCATCACCCTGATACCAAAAACAGACAAAGATGTCACAAAAAAAGGAAACTACAGGCCAATATCATTGATTAACATAGATGCAAAAATCCTCAACAAAATACTAGCAAACAGAATCCAACAGCACATTACAAGGATCATACACCATGATCAAGTGGGGTTTATCCCAGGAATGAAAGGTTTCTTCAATATATGCAAATCACTCAATGTGATACACCATAATAACAACTTGAATGATACAAACCATATGACAATATCAATAGATTCAGAAAAATCTTTGACAAATTCAACACCCATTTTTTAAACAAACTCTTCAGAAGTAGGCATAGAGGGAATATACCCCAACATAATAAAAGACATATATGACAAACCCACAGCCAACATCGTTCTTAATGGTGAAAAACTGAAACCATTTCCTCTAAGATCAGGAAAAAGACAAGGTTGCTCACTCTCACCACTGTTATTCAACATAGTTTTGGAAGTTTTAGATAGGGCAATCAGAGAAGAAAAAGAATTAAAAGGAATCCAAATTGGAAAAGAAGAAGTAAAACTGTCACTTTTTGCAGATGACATGATACTATACATAGAGAATCCTAAAGATGCTACCAGAAAACTACTAGAGCTAATCAATGAATTTAGTATAGTAGCAGGATAGAAAATTAATGCACAGAAATCTCTTGCATTCCTATACACTAACAACGAAAAATCTGAAAGAGAAATTAAGGAAACACTCCCATTTACCATTGCAACAAAAAGAATGAAACACCTAGGAATAAACCTACCTAAGGAGACAAAAGACCTGTATGCAGAAAACTATAAGACACTGATGAAAGAAATTAAAGATGATACAAACAGAGGGAGAGATATACAATGTTCTTGGATTGGAAGAATTGACTTTGTGAAAAAGACTATACTACCCAAAGCAATCTACAGATTCAATGCAATCCCGATCAAACTACCAATGGCATTTTTCACAGAACTAGAACTAAAAAGTTCACAATTTATATGGAAACACAAAAGACCCCGAATAGCCCAAGCAAACTTGAGAAAGAAAAACGGAGCTGGAGGAGTCAGGTTCCCTCACTTCAGACTATACTACAAACTACAGTAATCAAGACAGTATGCTACTGGCACAAAAACAGAAATATAGACCAATGGAACAGGATAGAAAGCCGAGAGATAATCCCACGCACATATGGTCACCTTATTTTTGATAAAGGAAGGAAGAATATACAATGGAGAAAAGACAGCCTCTTCAATAAGTCGTTCAGGGAAAACTGGACAGCTACATGTAAAAGAATGAAATTAGAACACTCTGTAACACCATACACAAAAAATAAACTCTAAATGGATTAAACACCTAAATGTAAGGGCAAACACTATAACACTCTTTGAGGAAAACCTAGGCAGAACACTCTATGACATAAATCACAGCAAGTTCCTTTTTGACCCAACTCCTAGAGAAATGGAAATAAAAACAAAATAAACAAATGAGACCTAACGAAACTTAAAAGCTTTTGCACAGCAAAGGAAACTATAAACAAGACGAAAATACAACCCTTAGAATGGGAGAATTTATTTGCAAACGAATCAACAGACACAGGATTAGTCTCCAAAATATATAAACAGCTCATGCAGCTCAATATTAAAAAAAACAAACAACCCAATCAAAAAATGGGCAGAAGACCTAAACAGACATTCCTCTAAAGAAGACATACAGATGGCCAAAAAACACATGAAAATATGCTCAACATCACTAATCATTTGAGAAATGCAAATCAAAACCACAATGAGGTGTCACCTCACACTGGTCCGAATGGCCATCATCAAAAAATCTACAAACAGTAAATGCTGGAGAGGGTGTGGAGGAAAGGGAACCCACTTGCACTGTTGGTGGGAATGTAAATTGATACAGCCACTATGGAGAACAGTATGGAGATTCCTTAAAAACTAAAAATAGAACTACCATACGACCCAGCAATCTTACTATTGTGTATATATCCTGTGAAAACCATAATTCAAAAAGAGTCATGTAACACAATGTTCATTGCAGCTACATTTGCAATATCCAGGACATGGAAGCAACCTAAATGTCCATCGACAGATGAATGGATAAAGATGTGGCACATATATACAATGGAATATTACTCAGCCATAAAAACAAATAAATTGAGCTATTTGTGGTGAGGTGGATAGACCTAGAATCTGTCATACAGAGTGAAGTAAGTCAGAAAGTGAAAAAAAAATACTGTATGCTAACACATATATGTGGAATCTTAAAAAAAAAGGTCTGATGAACCTAGGGACATGACAGGAGTAAAGATGCCATTGCAGAGAATGGACTTGAGGATATGGCAATGGGGCAGGGTAAGCTGGGACGAAGTGAGAGAGTAGCATTTACATATATACACTACCAAATGTAAAATAAATAGCTAGTGGGAAGCAACTGTATAGCACAGTAGATGAGCTCGGTGCTTTGTTACCACTTAGATGGGTGGGATAGGGAGGGTGGGAAGGAGATGTAAGATGGAGGGGATATGGGGATATATGTATACATATAGCTCATTCACCTTGTTTTACAGCAGAAACTAACACAACATTTTAAAGCAATTATACTCTAATAAAGATGTTAAATAAATAAAAAATAATAAATAAAAAACAGTTGCATTAAGGAAAAAAATAATAATAAATCCTCATCTAATAAGTTGAATGTTTTGTTTTCAGGAATGAATTTTATGTATTTTTTTTGTTTGTGTATGGATCAAACATACTTTCCTGTGTCTTTGTAATCTTGTGGGTTTTTTCCATTGAAAACTGGAATTTTTTATATTATAATGTGGGAACTCTGGAAATAAGTTTCTCCTCCTTTCCAAGGTTTGCCATTGCTGAGTGCTGCAGTCATCCGTTTGTTTAGTGACTTGTCCAAGCTGTATTTGCAAAGATTGTGGGGATTTTTGTCATGTATTTTGCCTAAAGTGTTTCTTCTATTATCTTAACAGTCATCTAGCGACCTGACAGATAATTACTTAAATGCTTGGGACCCCCCCCCCTCCACAAAAGAAATAGTTCTTCTTGTTTTGCAGATTGGCTCTGAACTGAGGCGCTCCTTCAATGTTAAGCAAGGCTGCCTATGATTGTGTCTTGGCATTTACCTCCTGCTTGTGTGGAGCTCACAGAGTTGCAAACCTAGGATCCTCTCAGGATTTTTCTAGACATTCATCCCAACCCTGGGAATGAGTGTTGCACTCAAGGTACCTCAGTATACATGGTAACAATTTTCTTTTTGTTAGCTCAGGGTGCCATAACAAATACCATAGACTGGGTGGCAGAAGTTCATTTCTCCCAAGTCTGGAGGCTGAGAAGACCAAAATCAAGGTGCCTGCTGATTTGGTTCCTGATGAGAACCATCTTCCTAATTAGCAGATAGATGCCTTCTTGCTGTATACAAACATCGTGGAGAAATAATCTGTCTCATGTCTTTATCATAAGGGCACTAATCCTATTCATGAGGGCTCCATCCTCATGACCTAATGACGTCCCCAAAGCTCCACCTCTAAATACCATCACAATTGGATTAAGTATAAAACATATAAATTTTGAGAGAACACATTCAGTCCATAGCACACTTCAAATCTCTTATTTTCCCCCAAATCTTCCTCCTCAGTTCCTCCTTCCCAGTCTTTTGGGTATGTCTGCTGCCTCCCCCATCTACTCTCCTTTGCCCCATGCAGCTACACGTAATATGTCCTTAAATGTTTTTGACAGATGTCACTGCCATCTGGAAAGCCACTCCAGCCCTGGGTGGGAGAGAGGGGCACAGGAGGTGTAGGAACAATGACAGCCTCTGAGCCAGTCCCTTAGGGAACTTTCAGACGGATCAAAATACACAACCACAAGCTTTTGATAGCAAAGTTCATATTGCTCCACAGACACCAGCAACCTGCACCAGGAATGCAGGCCTCCATCCTCCCAGCTACTGCTTAACTGGAAACTGAGGATGTTAAATGGGTAAGCACAAATACTAAACTTGAATATATGTAGAATTTCATCAAACACTTACAGTGCATCTCTTGAAATCATAGGACCTTATTCCTCCATTAATTGCTTAATGTGATAAATTATATTGTTTTTACATTACATCTCTGAGCCCCTTACACCTCAATAAAACACTTCTGCAACAAAGTACTACATTCAGAATCTACTCTGCTTATGGAATGGCAGGGGATTATAAACAGCAATTATTGTTCCCTCTTACAGAAGTTTAAAAATATTTACCTGATCCAAAAAAGGACTGAAAATCTGTGGTCCAATTGAAAAATAAGTCTAAATTTAGAGTATCTTAATTTGCCACAAAATATGTGAGAGGTTCCTAGGTTGTAGAACTGGCTGAAAGGATTAGGTAGAAAAAAAGTGAAATGAACCAGAGGGACTTGCTGAGGAAAAATTACTTGGGTCCTACCTACTCTTCTCCATAAAGGCTATGGCATGAAATAGCCATGGGTTTCAATCCTGGCTCTGACATACTGGCTGTGTGATGATGGAAAATACTTAAATTCTTTGGGTGTATTTATCTATTTCTAAAATAGAAATTATAATATAATATTTACAGTAAAGTACTGCTATGAAGAAAAAGTGAGCTCACACACACACACACACACACACACATATGGAGAGAGAGGAGGAGTTACAGTACAAATGGATATGATCCATTAATTATATTCTGTGTTTTTGTTTAAATTTTCATGTTTTTACTTTTTGCAATTACATCTGTAGCAAATGATATTGCTTTTGAAATTCAAGTTGGGATAAGAGGTTAACTTTATAAATGAATTTGAGCTAAGAAACTGATTTGATTTAAATAAGTTATGTAGTTATCAGACATGGCATCAATTTTAAAGTTGTTTTACAAATGACAGAGGCCTGGCAAAGGCTGCCTTAAAGTCCTGCTATGGGCTTAAATTTGTGCTCCACACAACTCAATACCAGAGTCTCTGTCAAGTGGTTAGGCATTCCCTAGACAGCACTGTGGTGGCTAACAGGGCCATAAAGTGCACTACTGAAGATTTTAGATTGAGTTACCACATGTCCATTGATTTGACTGGTAAGTAGACAACTACCCCAAATAGATCTTAAAAGTTTCTTATGGCAGCAAAAGCAAGATCAGCATTGTGTCAACTCCTTATGTCCCTAGTCCCACAACATGATGCAGAATCGGAGATGCTCAGTGATAGACATCACAGGTGGTGGGTCTCTGTGCTGGTGAGGAGCCCACAGCTGTACCCTAAGGCACTGAGCAGTTCTGTAGACCATAGCTGTACTCTAAGGTGGAGCAAGGAGGAACATCCTGTACTCAACTGAAAAGAGGGAGATGGATGAATAAGGACCTTATGTCAGCCTCCAGCAAGATAGGGAAGCAGGTGAGAGACTGCCTAGTGGCAACTCCCACCAGGCTGCTTATCTCTCCTTGCTCCCAGAGGAATCACAAGGTGTTCTGCCAGATTCAGGTCAGCCTGCAGTATAGTCTTGCGTCCATGGCCTAAGTGGGGACATGCAAGGTCACCAGAGCACCAAGGCAGAGCCACTGCCCTACAGTGTCTGGCACAAAACAAGAGGTCACATATGTATGGTGCCAACAAACATAACATATACAATAATGACTCCAAAACAGAGGAGATTCTTTTCCTACCAGAGTCATTATAAAAGATTAATTAATTAATTAAACATGAATTAATGCCTCCATGTTTCAGGAAGTATCTGGAATGCTGGAAATGAAAAGACCAATGTCACACAGTACTTGCCATGAGGTATAGCACACTCTAGTTGGAGAAACAGGCACATAAATAGAAAAACACTTCGAGAGTAAAGAAGGAACACAGGTAAGGGACCCACAAAACAACAATAAAAACAGTGAATGGGGTAGCCTAGGATCAAGAGTTAGCCAAGCAGAAAAGACTAATTATGAGAGTGAAAATAGGTCCACTGGATTTCCCATGTCCACTGATCACTGGGTTCACATACTTGACTCTGCTGATACAAGGCTGATTGGCATTTAAGCCTCACATTTAAATACTAAAATAAACAGGTTAGCAGTGTCGTGGTCATTCAAAAAGTATTTGTTGATGGCCAGGAGTGTTTTCAGTCCCTTTGCACAGAGGAAAATCAGTGAATTAGCTAACACAGTCCTTAACTGAGGGCTGATCTGAGCAAAGTGTCCAAGATTCATTATGAACATAAAGGTATGGAATATTCTTCTACTGGACACTTCTGGACAGTGTGTAATGAAGGCCACAAACCTTTCAAACAGAAGATTGGAAGAGAGATTTCCTATGATATCTCACTTGCAAAGTATTATTTTCAGTAGACTGCTGTTGTTGTCATGGTTATACTTGGTTAAGTGAGTTGTGTGTGTCATAAACATGCAGACAAAAATAATCTCTAATCACCTGCTGGGAATCAGCCTCTGGGCTCTAAGCTAGGCAGGCTCTAAGAACTTAAAAATGGTTCATTCTGGATATGAGTTCTCAAAGAAAGAGCTCAAAGTCTAATGATCAGAAAACCATCCAAAAAACAATGAGAAAACATGTGTGATGAAAGCTATGGCAGGGGTGAAAGAGGGGATGTGCAGAACATAGCGAAGGGCCCTGTAATCCAGGTCGTCAAATATGGTTTCTCCCAGGGGATGATGCATGTGTTCTAAGTACTGCTTCACCATAAACAAATTTTAATCTTTATCCATCCGCCTCCTTTTCATTAAAAAATATAAATTTGTCCATTCAAGTATCTCAAATTTATACACGACTAAAGATCAGAGAAGATAAGTAAGTTTTTCAAGGTCAAGTCTCTAACCAGTAGAGCAGACAGTTTTCAATATACTGATATTGGAACCCATGTGCACTTCTCATTATAACCATCTGTTTGCTCTTAATATTGTCTTCTGTTTTAATTCACATTCATCATGTGTAGTTTTCCTTGCTCTGCTTTTCCCATAAATTATTTTTCTTTAATTCATCTGTAGTTTATTCTTACAAAACTTTATTGCCAAACTGCTGAAAAAGTTTTCAAAGTTGATTGTACAATATTGCATCCTGACCAGTAGTAAATGAGGGTTCCAGTTGCTCCATACCCTTGTGAACAGTTGGTGTGATCAGTCTTCAATTTTAGCCATACCAGTAGGTGTGTAGGGATATCTCCTTGGAGTTTTAATGTGCATCTCAACATTTGAACACATTTTCATACATTTATTTGCAATATATATATATATTCTTGTCTGCTCAAATGCCTTGGACATGTTTTATTGGGTTGTTAGTCTTGTGGGTTTTTTAGGAATTACTATTTATTTATTCTTGGTATCTGAAAGTTTACAGTAATACACCTTTGTCTGAGCCTTTATTCACTTAGACTCAGTAATCATGCCCTACATTTTTAGGGGCATTCTTGCGTTTTATTCTTTGATAACTTCTGCTACCTCTTTCTCCATTCTCAGTATTTGGAAATATCCTTAATCTAAATCTATAAGACATTAAAGTCTTATAAAGACATTAAAAAGTTTCACTCCTTTTGTCTCTTTATTCAACTCCATGCATGATTTTCTCGACTTGGTTTTTCCAAGTCTTCCACTGAATATTTTTTATTAGCCACCTGATCCTAAGAATTTTTAAAAATCTACTTTATTACATTTTCTTAATTTATAGCTAAACTATAAATATATAAATTAATGAATTAAGCTGTCCTTGTCGATACCAAAGTTATGGCAAAATCTTGGAAACACATTTTTCCCCCTTAATGGAAGGGTTTACAGAGCACAGGAGTTGTATGTTGCCCATGGGTTTATAAACCCTGCCTTGTGAACAATCTAAATTTTTTTTTAAAGGCAAAAAAAGCCCATAGGGAACAGGCATTCTTAACTTGTACTGACTTTGGTTGGAGTGCTTTCAATGAACTAAGCTCGATTTGGGGAAAGTTGAAAGTTAGGAAAAACTGACTGATTACTGCTATTCTTCCAAAATCACCTGATGACTGTGTTTGATTCAGAAATTTGTGTGAGGAAGCACTCAAAGGGAAGATGGAAAACATGGGCAATGAGGAAATGTGGAGATTTTCTTCTTACAGAAAAAGATAAACCCATGAGGTCTGATCTATCTATGTTTGAGTCTACCCATTGACAGTGATTAGAGGTATTTTTCTGCTGCTCAGGCTTTAATCAGGAGCTGTGTGGTTGGGTCAGAAGCCATACTGAAAATTTGTCAGCCCCCCTCAACAGAAGCCCCTTGAGGAAGAGATATATATCTAGGCTACTGAGATCATCTTCTCTGGCTAAGGGATATAATTACACAAATCAATCTATGTCACCAGAATAAAGACCTCAGGAGGACCAGAAACCCACCCCCTCACACACTCAGAGATGTGTCTGCTGGGCATAATGAGGCTGTCTGAGAGTCCCATGATTAATTTCAAAGAGAGGCATCAAACCCTCCAGGTTGCTCTAACCAGGAAGCTCAGGTCAGTCAGGGACATAGGCACCTGAAATTCCAGGACTTGCAGGGCAAGTGTTTGCAGCAGTTTTGGATTGGGGAGTCTCTTCCTCCTTTACTGAAACAGTCTGGTTTGGTGGTACTGGTAACAGCCATTGCTTAGTATTCCATTGCTGCTTTCTCCACATGATGTGACAGTTCTTGAACCACACCTTTACTACTGACTCATCAAATTTAAGCATCTAAAGACACACATACTGAAGAAAGGGGATGGAAAAAAATGTCCCCTGCAAATAGAAATGAGAGGAAAGCTGGGGTAGCAATAATTATATCAGACAAATAGACTTTAAAATAAAGACTGTAACAAGAGACAAAGAAGGACATTACCTAATGATCAAGGGATCAATCCAAGAATAAGATATAACAATTGTAAATATATATGCACCCAACATAGGAGCAACTAATTACATAAAGCAAATGTTAATAGACATAAAAAGAGAAATTGACAATAACACAACAATAATAGGGGTCTTTAACACCCCACCTATGTCAATAGCTACATCATCCAGACAGAAAATCAATGAGGAAACATTGACCTTAACTGTCACATTAGAACTTATGATCTTAATAGATATATACAGAATATTTCATCTAAAAGCACCAGAATACACACTCTTTTCAAGTGCACATGGAACACTCTCTGGGACAGATCACATGCTAGGCTATAAAACAAGTGTCTGTAAATTTAAGATTTGAAATCATACCAAGCAGCTTTCTTGACTACAAAGCTATGAGACCAGAAATTAACTACAAAAAAAAAAAAAACCCTGCAAAAACACAAACACAAAGAGGCTAAAACATATGCACCTAAACAACCAATGGATCAGTTCATCAATCAAAGAAGAAATTAAAAAACAATACCTAGAGACAAATAAAAACAAAAAAACCCAATGATCCAAAATCTACTGGATGCAACAAAAGCAGTTCTAAGAGGGATGTTATAACAAAACAAGCTGGGTTGGTGTGGTGCAGGGGAGGGCAGGTGGGCTGGAGGTTCTGACCAGTGGGTGGAGCAGCCTGAGGGTGCAGTGCCCACTGCCCCAGGCAGGCCACCACCCTATGCACACTGTTGCCGTGGCCCCATGTTGCTGCCCCTGGCCTGCCTGCATGGCAGGGTTGCACAGTGTCTCACTGCACTCTTGGTGCTTGCAGAGCCACCCTGAAAAAAAAATGATACAAGCCTACCTCAGGAAACAAAAGTGAATCTCAAATAAACAACCTAACCGTATACCTAAATAAACTAGAAGAAGCAGACAAACAAAATGCAAAGTTAGTAGAAGAAAAGAAATTATAAAGATCAGAGCAGATATAAAAAAACAAAGACTAAATAATGATAAAAAGATCAATGAAACTAAGAGCTGGTTCTTTGAAAAGATAAACAAAATTGATAAATCTTTAGCCAGACTCATCAAGAAAAAAAGAGAGAGGGCCCAAGTTAATATAATCAGAAATGAAAAATGAGGTTACAAGCACAGAAATTTAAAGAATCATAAGAAAATACTATGAACAATTATATGACAATAAAATGGACAATGTAGAAGAAATGGGAAATTCCTAGGAATGAAAAATCTCCCAAGACAGAATCAGGAAGAAATAGAAAATATGAGCAGATCAATTACCTGTAATGAAAATCAACCAGTAAAAAACAAAATAAAACAAATAAACCAAAAATAAAAACTCCCAACAAGCAAAAGTCCAGGAACAGATGGGTTCACAGTGAATTCTACTAAAAGTTTACAGAAGAGTTAACACCTATCCTTCTTAATCTATTCCAAAAAATTGCAGAGGAAGAAACACTTCCAAACTATGTGGGCAGCATAACCCAGATACCAAAACCAGACAAAGATACACCAAAAAACTAAATTACAGGTCAATATCACTAATAAACATAGACACAAGAATCATCAACAAAATATTAGGGATTGTAATTCAACAATGTATTAAAAGGGTCATACACCATGATCAAGTGGGATTTATCCCCATGTTGCAAAGATGGTTCAATATCTGTGAATCAATCAATGTGATATACCACATTAAAAAATTGAAGAATAAAAATCATATGAACATCTGAATAGATGCAGAAAAAGCTTTTGACAAAATTCAAAATTTTATAATAAAAACTCTTAACAAAGTCGTTATGGAAGGAATATGCCTTAGCATAATAATGGCCATATATAACAAACCCACAGCTAACATCATACTTAATGGTGAAAAGCTCTACGATCAAAAACAAGACAAGGATGCCAACTCTCACCACTTTTATTCAACACAGTATTGGAAGTCCCAGCCACAGCAGTCAGACCACAAAAAAGAAATAGAAATACAATGAATGCAAATTTGAAATGAAGAAGTAAAACAGTTACTGTTTGCATAAGACATGATACTAAACATAGAAACTCCTAAAGACACAACCAAAAAACTACTAGAAATCATCAGTGAATACAGTAAAGTTGCTGGATACAAAATTAATATTCAGAAATCTGCTGTGTTGCTAAACACTAACAACCAACTATCGGTAAGTGAAATTAAGGAAACCAGCCCTTTTACAATCATATCAAAAAGAATAAAATACCTGGGAATAATTTAGCTAAAGAGGTAAAAGACCTGAACCTGGAAAACGATAAGACACTGATGAAAGGAATTGAAGGTGTCACGAACAGGTTGAAAGATATATTCTGCTCATGAACTGGAACAACTAATATTGTTAAAATGACCATACTATCCAAGGAAATATACAGATTCAGGGCAGTCCCTTTCAAAAGACCAATGGCATTTCCCCTAGAACTAGAACAAATGATTCTAAAATTTGTATGGAAACAAAAGACTACCATTAGGCAAAACAATTGAAAGAAAGAGGAACAAACCTGGAGGTATCACACATGTTTTAATTACACAGCTATAGTAATTAAAATAGTATGGTCCTGGCACAGAAACAGACACATAGATCACTGGAACAGAATATAGAACCCAGAAATGAACCCACATTTACATGGGCAATTAAACTATAAAGAAGGAGGCAGGAATATACAATAGGGAAAAGACAGCCACTTTCAATAAATGGTGCTGGGAAAACTGGATAGCTATGTGCAAAAGAATTAAACTGGACTAATTTTATCACATCATATACAAACATAAACTCAATATCTATTAAACAGTTAAATGTAAGACCTGAAACCATAAAACTTCTAGAAGAAAACATAGGCATTACATTTTTTGACATCAGTCTCAGCAACATTTTGTTGGATATGTCTCCTCAGGCAAGGAAAACAAAAGCAAAAATAAACAAAGGAGCTACATCAAACTAAAAAACTTTTGCACAGTGAAGGAAGCTATCAGCAAAACGAAAAGGCCACCTACTGAATGGGAGAAGATATTTGCAAGTGATATATCCAATAGGGGTTAATATCTAAAATATACAAAGAACTCATACAACTCAAAATCAAAAAAAAACCAACCTAATTAAAAAATAGGTAGAGGATATGAATAGATATTTTTCCAAAGAAGACTTACAGATAAACATCATACACATGAAAGGATCCTCAACATCACTAATCATCAGGAAAATGCATGTCAAAACCACAATGAGGTATCAGCTCACACTTATCAGAAGGGCTATTATCAAAAAGACAAGAAAAAAAAATATTGGAGAAGATGTGGAGAAAAGGAAACCCTTGTGCACTGTTGGTGGGAATGTAAATTAGGACAGACATTATGGAGATTCCTCAGAAGATTAAAAATACAATCCAGCAATTCACTCAAGTATTTGTTCAAAGAAAAGGAAAACACTAATTTGAACAGATATATGCACCCCTATGTTCATTGCAAACTTATAGCCAAGATATGGAAGAAACCAAAGTACTCATCAAGAGATGAATGAATAAAGATGTGATAGATACACACACACACACACACAGTGGAATGCTATTCACCCATAAAAATGAATAAAATCTTGCCATTTGTGAATTTGGTAAAGTAACAGCATACAAAATTAATGCACAGAACTCTCTTGCATTCCTATACACCAATGATGAAAAATCTGAAAGTGAAATTAAGAAAACACTCCCATTTACCACTGCAACAAAAAGAATAAAATATCTAGAATAAACCTACCTAAGGAGACAAAAGACCTGTATGCAGAAAATTATAGGACACTGATGAAAGAAATTAAAGATGATACAAATAGATGGAGAGATATACCATGTTCTTGGATTGGAAGAATCAACATTGTGAAAATGACTCCACTACCAGAAGCAATCTAAGGATTCAATGCAATGCCTATCAAACTACCACTGGCATTTTTCACAGAACTAGAACAAAACATTTCACACTTTGTATGGAAACACAAAAGACCCCGAATAGCCAAAGCAATCTTGAGAAAGAAAAACGGAGCTGGAGGAATCAGGCTCCCTGACTTCAGACTATACTACAAAGCTACAGTAATCAAGACAGTATGGTACTGGCACAAAAACAGAAATATAGATCAATGGAACAGGATAGAAAGCCCAGAGATAAACCCACACACATATGGTCACCTTATCTTCGATAAAGGAGACAAGAATATACAGTGGAGAAAAGACAGCCTCTTCAATAAGTGGTGCTGGGAAAACTGGACAGCTACATGTAAAAGTATGAAATTAGAACACTCCTTAACACCATACACAAAAATAAACTCAAAATGGATTAAAGACCTAAATGTAAGGCCAGACACCAACAAACTCTTAGAGGAAAACATAGGCAGAACACTGTATGACATAAATCACAGCAAGATTCTTTTTGACCCAGCTCCTAGAGAAATGGAAATAAAAACAAAAATAAACAAATGGGACCTAATGAAACTTAAAAGCTTTTGCACAGCAAAGGAAACCATAAACAAGACCAAAAGACAACCCTCAGAATGGGAGAAAATATTTGCAAATGAAGCAACTGACAAAGGATTAATCTCCAAAACATACAAGCAGCTCATGCAGCTCAATATCAAAAAAACAAACAACCCAATCCAAAAATGGGCAGAAGACCTAAATAGAAATTTCTCCAAAGGAGATATACAGTTTGCCAACAAACACATGAAAGAATGCTCAACATCATTAATCATTAGAGAAATGCAAATCAAAACTACAATGACATATCATCACACACCAGTCAGAATGGCCATCATCAAAAAATCTAGAAACAATAAATGCTGGAGAGGGTGTGGAGAAAAGGGAACACTCTTGCACTGTTGGTGGGAATGTAAATTGATACAACCACTATGGAGAACAGTATGGAGGTTCCTTAAAAAACTAAAAATAGAACTACCATATGATGCAGCAATCCCACTACTGGCCATATACCCTGAGAAAACCATAATTCAAAGAGTCATGTACCAAAATGTTCATTGCAGCTCTATTTACAATAGCCAAGACATGGAAGCAGCCTAAGTGTCCATCATTGGGTGAATGGATAAAGAAGATGTGGCACATATATACAATGGAATATTACTCATAAAAAGGAACAAAAGAAGGAACAAAATTGAGTTATTTGTAGTGAGGTGGATAGACCTAGAGACTGTCATACAGAGTGAAGTAAGTCAGAAAGAGAAAAACAAATACCATATGCTACCACATATATATGGAATCTAAAAAAATAAGAGAAAATGGTCAGAAGAACCTAGGGGCAAGACGGGAATAAAGATGCAGACCTACTAGACAGTGGACTTGAAGATATGGGGAAGGGGAAGGGTAAGCTGGGACAAAGTGAGAGAGTGGCATGGACATATATACACTACCAAATCTAGAATAGATAGCTAGTGGGAAGCAGCCGCATAGCACAGGGAGATCAGCTTGGTGCTTTGTGACCACCTGTAGGGGTGGGATAGGGAGTGTGGGAGGGAGAGAGATGCAAGAGGGAAGAGATATGGGGACATATGTATATGTATAACTGATTCACTTTGTTATAAAGCAGAAACTGACACACCATTGTAAAGCAATTATACTCTAATAAATATGTTAAAAAAATCTTGCCATTTACAACAACATGTTTGGACTAAGTGGGTATTATGCTAATTGAAACAAGTCAGACAGAGAAAGACAAATACTCTATATTTTCACTTGTATTTTCAATGTAAAAAACAAATGATCATACCTAAATCTAATTAAACAGAAATAGAGCCATAGATACAGAGAAAAAACTGGTGGTTGTTAAAAATTAAGGTGCAGAGGAGTGAAAATAAGTGTGGAAGATTAAGAGGTACAAACTTCCACTTATAAAACAACTGACCCATTGGTATGAAATGCACAGTATGGGTAATATAGTGGATAATTATGTAATATCTTTGTGTGTTGACAGATGGTAACTAGACTTATCATGATGAACATTTTGAAATGTATAGAAATATTGAATCACTATGTTGCATACCAGGAACTAACATTGTACTGTAGCTCAGTTATACTTCAAAACAAACAAACAAACTTGTAGAAAAAGAGATCATATTTGTGATTACCAGGAGCGGTGGGTGGATGGAGGGTGAATTGAATGAAAGTAGTCAAAGGTAGAAACTTTCAGTTATAAGATAAATAAGTACTCTGGATGTAATGTACAATATGATAAATATAATTAACACTGCTGTACAGATTTACAGAGTAAATCCTGAGTTCTCACACAAGGAAAAATATTTTTTTTCTATTTCTTTAATTTTGTATCTATAAGAGATGATGGATGTTCACTAAATGTATTGTGGTAATCATTTCATGATGTATGTAAGTCAAAACATCATGCTGTATACATTAAAATTATACACTGCTGTATTGTATGTCAATTATATCACAATAAAACTGGAAGAAAAAAAGAGTAGCCCCAAGAAAGCCTAAGTACCCCACTCTCAAGCCCAGTAAAAACAGAACCCCAGGTTTTTGTTCTTTCTCTCTCTCTTTTCATGACCTTGCTTTGTGGTCCCTGGTGTTCTGGGTACTCTCCAGGACCTGTAAGTAATAGACCTTGGCTTTTCAAAGTTCCCTGATGCTTGCTGCTAAAGTGTGTCTCTCAGTAATTATAAGAACCATAAGGGCCAGTCCAGCCACAACATTGGCTCCAAATGGGGAAATATCTGTGGGGGATTGCCACATATAGTATGGGCCCAGGTCAGTACTCCCAGGCATTTCTAGTCAATAACATAATTATTGATAGGCAAGACCAACTCAAAACAGGAGCCAAGAAGACTCCATAGGGAAATGATAGACTTCAAGAAATGATGCTGGGAAAACTGTATATTCACATGCAAAAGAATGATATTGGACCCCTGTCTTGCACCATTCACAAAAATTGACTCGAAATAGAGTAAAGAGAAACACAAGACCCAAAACTGTAAAACTCCTTCATGAAAACACAGGATAAAAGCTCCTTGACATTGGTCTTGGCAATCATTTTTTGGATATGTCATAAAAAGCATAAGCAACAAAAGCAAAAATAAACAAGTTGGACAGCAGCAAACGAACAGTTTCTCCACAGCAAAAGTAAAAATCAAAAAATGAAAAGGCAACCCATGAAATGGGAGAAAATATTTGCAAACTATATATCTGATAAGGGATTAATGTCCAAAATTGTAAGTGTCTCATTCAACTCAATAGCAAAACAGAAAGAAAGAAAGAATCTAATTAAAAATGGTCAAAGGCACTGAACAAACAATATCCAAAGGAGATATACAAATGACCAACAGGTACATGAAAAGGTGCTCAACATCAATAATTATCAAAGAAATGCAAATCAAAACCACAGTGACATATTGCCTTATACCTGTTAGGATGGCTATTATCAAAAAGGTAAATTAAATTTGTATTCAAGAGATGTGGCAAGATTCCATTTTTTAAAGGTGACAATAGGTCACCTAGTATTCTAGACTCAGTGTGAATAAACTATAAAAATTCACTTCCATCTTTGTGTTTCTGAGATGTTTTGCGTGTAAAATATTTGTGTGGTATATTCCTTTTATTACTTCTATAAAAAAAAACTATATTCCTAAAAACAAATGATAAGAGGTAACAAGAAATTTGAACCCTTGAATGCTGTTGGTGGAAATGCAAAATGGTGCAGCTGCTATGGAAAATAGTATGGAGAGTCCTCAAAAAATTAAAACTGGAGCTACTACACAATTCAGCAATCTCACTTCTGAATATTTACCCAAAAGGATTGAAGGCAGAATATCAAATTGATACTAGCATTCCTATGTTCATTTCAACACTATTTGCAATAGCCATGCTGTGAAAACAACTTAATGTCTATTGACCAATGAATATATAAAGAAAATGTGGTATATATGTACAATGGGATATTATTCAGCCTTAAAAGAGAAAGAAATTCTGCAATATGTGGCACATCATAGATGAACCTTATAGACACTATGCTAAATGAAAGAAGCAAGTCACAGAAAGACAAGTACTGCCTGATTCCATGGACTTGAGGACACGGGGAGGGCAAAGGGTAAGCTGGGACGAAGTGAGAGAGTGGCATGGACTTATATATACTACCAAATGTAAAATAGATAGCTAGTGGGAAGCAGCCGCATAGCATAGGGAGATCAGCTTGGTGCTTTGTGACCAACTAGAGGGGTGGGATAGGGAGGGTAGGAGGCAGGGAGACGCAAGAAGGAGGAGATATGGGGATATATGTATATGTATAGCTGATTCACTTTGTTGTAAAACAGACACTAACACACCATTGTAAAGCAATTACACTCCAATAAAGATGTTAAAAAAAAACTGACAAAAAAAAAGAAAAAAAATCATGGAATCAAAGAGTGGAATGGTTGTTTCTAGGGGCTAGGTGGAGGGGGAAATAGGGAATTGTTAATAATAGGCATTACATTTCAGTCAAGCAAGATGAATAAGCTCTAGAAATCTGCTGAACAACATTGTACCTATATCAATAATAATATAGAGTACACTAAACATACAAGAGGATAGATCTCACATTAAATGATCTTTCCACAATAAGATAAAGTAGAATAAAAGAATAATGTACAAATAAAATAAAAAATAAAATAGAACTAAATGAAAATGGAAATACAATATCAAAATTTGTACAATTCAGTGAAAATTAGAGGGAAATTTATAGCTTTGAATGTATATACTAGAAAGAAAGAAAACACTAAAAATCAATAATCTAAGCTTCTACCTTAGGAAACTAGAAAAAGAAGACTAAATTAAATTAAAAGTAAGCAGAAGGAAATAAAAACTAAAAATTAGAGCAAAAATCTATGACATTGAAAATAAACCAATAGAAAAAAATCAGTGAAATGGATCTTGGAAAAGATCAATAAAATCTATAAGCCACTAGCCAACCTAAGTTAAAAAAATGATATGGCTAAGTAGTGTATCTTGCACCAGCTATCTGTCACAGGACATCAGCACCCTGAACACTGGTTACTAATCCCAGGGGCAGACTCCTAATGCTTCTGCCCATTGGATCAGAGCAGCCAAGGAAAACACAAAACAGTCAATCACTGGTTGGAACAACACTTTACTTTCATAGAGAAGAGACAGAGCAAGATCAGATCCAATAATGTACGAGGTTCCCATATGGTTATTGGGTACTCCCCACCCCGGCAGCTGGTGTAGGACACTTGGCTATGTACACTCCTCTCTTGCTGCAAGAAAAAGACCCAATGTTCCCCCTGTGGAATCAAAAGTACTGAAAACTGAGGGCATGTCTGAGGGTCATTGATGCACATGTGTGAGCAGAAAAAAGGAACACATATTGAGCATTAAACTGGGAAAAATATTCCCACACAAGATGGTAAGCACAGCAGTGGCACAACTCTTTATCTCTTGATATGTAAGCATTACATGTTCATTCTTATGTGATCCAGTGCAGTCAAAAGACTGTGCACATGAAACTGCCTTCCCATCAGACACAAAATACTAATACCATGTTGAGGAAAATCACAAATAGTCTATGGCAGGACAATCAAGCTAAGACAGAAAGAAAACAAAAAACAAAATGACATGCCCCCTTTGTGGAAAGCCTTTTCCAATGTGCAATGTGCATCTACATTATACATTAACCAGACCTCCTTAAAGCAGGAGGATGAAATCAACCTTTGAGAAGAAGTTGGACCCTTTTCTCAGATGCCAGCATTATAATGCTGTAATTCTATGATTAATATATTTCTTTTTCATCTCATACAAGGGGTCCCATTGACCAAAGTCTTGTCTGTACATGCATAATTGAAAAAAACTTTGTTGATTGAACTATGTGCACAATGCTAACCTGTCAATATGCTACATAATTTCTTTGTCTCAAAAATGTATAAAACTGCATCTCTAACTCCTGATCAATTGAGCAGTTCTCAGGACTTCTCAGAATCTGTTTCCCGAGTTATAATCCTCAGTTTGGTTTGAGTAAAATTCTCTTTTCTTTCTTCTTAGCTTGATTGTTATTTGACTTTTTATTGGCAACCATAAATTAAAGAAATCACATTGAG
The DNA here is from genome assembly GCF_009873245.2 of Balaenoptera musculus. Lineage (NCBI taxonomy): Eukaryota > Metazoa > Chordata > Mammalia > Artiodactyla > Balaenopteridae > Balaenoptera > Balaenoptera musculus. The sequence goes on along the minus strand of NC_045806.1, from coordinate 47,133,689 downwards.
ATTCGATGGGCATCAAAAGGATAATAGGGCTTCCCTGGTGGCGCAGTGGTTGAGAGTCCGCCTGCCAATGCAGGGGACGCGGGTTCGAGCCCTGGTCTGGGAGGATCCCACATGCCGCGGAGCAACTAGGCCCGTGAGCCACAATTACTGAGCCTGCGCGTCTGGAGCCTGTGCTCCGCAACAAGAGAGGCCGCGAGAGTGAGAGGCCCGCGCACCGCGATGAAGAGTGGCCCCCGCTTGCCACAACTAGAGAAAGCCCTCGCACAGAAACGAAGACCCAACACAGCCATAAATAAATAAAAATTTAAAAAAAAAAAAAAAAAAAAAAAAAAAAAAAAAAAAAAAAAAAGGATAATAAAGGAATACTATGAACAACTCTATGTCCATAAATTTGATAACCTAGATAAAATGAACCAACCCCTTGAAAGACACAATCTGCAAAAACTCACACAAGAATAAATAGGCAAAGAGAATAGGTTTATATCTATTAAAGAAATTGAACCTATAATTAATACATGTTCAAAAGATAAGGCACTCAGCCCAGAATTTTTCACTGGAGAAGTCCATCTAACATTTAAGAAAGAAATTATACCAATTATCTAAAATTTCTTTCAGAATATAGAAGCAGAGGTAATACTTCCTAATTTATTCTCACAAATTTTGATAAGTTGTATTTTCATTTTCATTTAATTAACAGTAGTTTTTTATTTCTCTTGAGATTTGTTCTTTGAACCATTTTTTATTTAGAAGTGTGTTGTTTAATCTCCAAGTATTTGGGTTTTTTTTCCCCCAATTATCTTTCTGTTATTGATTTCTCCTTTAATTCCATTGTGGATTGAAAGCATAGATTATATGATTTCCATTCTTTGAAAATTGTTAAGGTGTGTTTTATAATCCAGTATGTGATCTATTTTGATTAATATTCCATGTGAACTTGAAAAGAATCTATATTCTGCTATTGGTGGATTAATTAATCAATCAAGTTGACTGATGGTGCTATTGAGTTCAACTGTGCTCTTACTGATTTTCTGTCTAATGGATCTTTCCATTTCTGACAGACAGTTGTTGAAGTTTCCAAGTATAATAGTGGATTCATCTATTTCTCCTCGAAGTTCTATCAGATGTTTTCTTCACGTATTTTGACACTCTGCTGATTGGAATGTACATTAAGGATTGTTATGTCCTCTTGGAGAAATTACCTCTTTATTATTATATAATGCTCCTCTTTATTCATATGATTTTACTTGTTCTGAAGTTTTCTTTTTCTGAAATTAGTATAGCCACTGCAGCTTTATTTAGATTAGAGTTGGCATGGTATAATTTTCTCCATTGCTTTGTCTTTATATGATTCTTTATATGTAAATGTGTTTCTTTTTTATTAAAGTATAATTGACATACAATATCATATTTATTTCAGATATATATCATAGTGATTCAATACATATATGCATTTCAAGATCATCACCATTATAAGTCTAGTTACTATCTGTCACCATAAAAAGTTATCATTGACAATATTCCCTATGTTCCCTATGCTGTTCATTACATCCTCATGACATTTATTTTAGAACTGGAAGTTTGTACCTCTTAAACTCCTTCAACTATTTCTCCCACTCCTAATCCCCCTTCCTTTCTGGCTACCACCAGTTTGTTTTCTGTATCTGTGAGTGTGTTTCTGTTTTGTTTTTTGTGTTCATTTGTTTCATTTTTTGTTTTTGTTTTTTTTTTTGTTTTTAGTTAGATAAGTAGTAGATTTATTGAGAGAGATACACACTCCACAGATAGCATGTGGACCACCTCAGAAGGCGAGAGGCCCTGGAAGATACACATTCCATAGACAGAACGTGGTCCATCTCAAAAGGCTAGAGCGGCTCCAAAATATGGTGTGGTTAGTTTTTATGGGCTGGGTAATTTCATAGGCTAAAGAGTGGGAGGATTATTCCAACTATTTCTAGGAAAGGTTGAGGATTTCCAGTAATAGGGACCCACCCACTTTTTGGCCTTTTATGGTCAGCCTCTGAACTGTCATGGCACCTGTTGGTGTGTCATTTAACATATGCTAATGTATTACAATGAACATATAATGAGGCTCAAGGTCTGCTGGAAGTCAAACCTTCTGCCATCTTGGGCCCAATCAGTTCCAACCAGTTTTTATCATATCCACAACGACCATGTCATTCTTTCTTTTCTATTATTTTTATTGGAATATAGTTGATTTACAAGGTTGTGTTAGTTTCAGGTGTACAGCTAAGTGAATCAGTTATACATCGTTTTTAAGATTCCAAGTATTGTCTTTCTATGTCTGACATTTCATTCGGTGTAATACCTTCTAGGTCCATCCATGTGGACACAAATGGCAGTATTTCATTTTTTATGGATGGTTGAATAGCATTTTACTGTGTATATATACAATGGAATGCTATTCATATCTTCTTGATTTATTCATCCATCCATGGACACTTAGGTTGCTTCCATATCTTGACTATGATAAATAAGTTTGCAATGAGCATAGGGGTGCATATATCTTTTCAAATTAGTGTTTTCCTTTTTTTCGAATAAATACCCAGGAGTGAATTGCTGGATTTTATGGTAGTTCTATTTCTAATTTTTGAGGAACATTCATACTGTTTTCCATAGTGGCTGAATTAATTTATATTCCCCCCAACAGTGCATGAAGGTTTCCTTTTATCCACATCCTCATCAACACTTGTTATTCCTGTCTTTTTTATAATAGCCATTCTGACAGAGTGAGGTAATATCTCATTGTGGTTTTGATGTGCATTTCCCTGATGTTTAGTGATATTGAGCATCTTTAAATGTGCATGATTGTAACATAGGAAGAACAGAACTAACATCATTTTGAAACTGCCTCCCTCATTCTTCAGCTCATGTTTTCTATAACTTTAGCCCTGCACATAAAGAGTTAAATATTAGAAAAAAGTTGTTTGTGTTCAAATAGCTCATTAAGTTTCCTGAAGAAAGTTTCCATCTCACAGTCCTGGGTTAGATATGGTTACTACTTGTTGTAGGTAAGTTCACTTTCAGCCCAGAAATCTTGCTAATAAGCAAAAATAAGAATGGTAAAGTAAAAATAACTGCTAACAACTTGAAGCTTTTGCAGAAGCCTTGAGTGCCAGCCTACATGAGAAACCACAAGAACAAAGAAATGTCATGCTTCCCTTGAAGGCCAGGTGACTCCAAGAAGTCTGCACTTGGCTTTTACCTTTTAATCTTGAACCTTCCCACTTCCCCTTTCCCTTAACATAAAAGAAGCCTGAATTCTATTCTGAGTTAAGATGGTTCTTTAAGACATTAGTCCACCATCTTCTCAGTTTGCTGGATTTCTGAATAAAGTCACTATTCCTTGCCCATATAGGCCTATTGTGTGGTGAGCAGTATGAGCTTAGGCTCAGTGACATGATGACCATACATATGTCTTCTTTGGAAAAAAGTCTATTCAGGTCCACTGTCCATTTTCTACTCGTTATTTTTGTTGTTGTTTTTTTCTTATATTAAGATATATAAGTTCTTTTTAAAATTTATTTATTTATTTATTTATTTATTTATTTATTTATTTGGCTGTGTTGGGTCTTTGCTGCTGCATGCAGGCTTTCTCTAGTCGCAGCGAACGGGGGTTACTCTTCATTGCTGTGCACAGCCTTCTCACTGTGGTGGCTTTTCTTGTTGAGGACTACGGTGTCTAGGTGTACAGGCTTCAGTAGTTACAACACACGGGCACTAGAGCGTGTGGGCTTCAGTAACTGTGGCTCGTGAGCTCAGTAGTTGTGGTGCATGGGCTTAGTTGCTCCACGGCATGTGGCATCTTCCCGGACCAGGGATCGAACCCATGTCCCCTGCATTGGCAGGTGGATTCTAAAACACTGTGCCACCAGGGAAGTCCCAAGATATATAAGTTCTTTATGTATTTTTTATATTACCCTCTACAGGAGATATGATTTACAAAACCATTCAGTAGGTTGCCCTTTCGTTTTGTTGATGATTTCCTTCACTGTTTCCTTTCTAGTTTGATGTAGCCCCAGTTTTTTATTGTTTTATATTATTTTTAACAGTGTAGAATTTTTTAATCTTTTTAAAACTTATATAAGATTCAGGTGTAGAGAATTATAATTCAACATTGATATACACTACAAGGTGATAACCTTCACAAGTCTAGTTGCCATCCATCACCATACAGTCAATCCCCTTCACCCATTTCACCCACCTCCCAATCCCCTTCCCCTCTGGCAACTGTAAATTTGTTCTCTGTATCTATGAGTTGTTTTTATTTTATATTGTTTGTTCATTTTTAAAATTTTTTATTGGGGTATAGTTGATTTATAATGTTGTGTTAGTTTCAGGTGTACAGCAAAGTGAATCTGTTATACATATACATATATCCACTCTTTTTTAAGATTATTTTCCCATTTGGGCCATTATAGAGTATTGAGTAGAGTTCCTATTTGTTTATTTTTGATACTGTTGCCCTAGCCTGAGGAAAAAGGCCCAAAAAATATCACTAAGACTGATGTCAAAGAGCTTACTGCCCATGTTTTCTTCTAAGAGTTTTATGGTTTTTGGTCTTGCATTCAAGACGTTTTTTAAAAAATTAATTTTATTGGAGTATAGTTGTTTTACAATGTTGTGTTAGTTACTGCTGTACAGCAAAATGAATCAGTTATACATATACATATATCCCCTCTTTTTTAGATTTCCTTCCCATTTAGGTTACCACAAAGCATTGAGTAGAGTTCCCTGTGCTATACAGTAGGTTCTCATTAGTTACCTATTTTATACATAGTAGTGTATATATATCAACATATTACATTCAAGCCTTTGCATACATATATGTACTCAAGTTTTTAAACCATTTTGAATTTTCTTTTGTATATGGTGTAAGATAGTGGAACCATCCCACTCCTTAGCAAGTATCTGTCCAGTTTTCCCAATATCATTTGTTGAAGAGAATGTTTTCCTCCATTGTATATTCCTTTCTCTTTTGCCATAGATTAATTGATCATATGTGCATGGGTTTATTTCTGGGCTCTCTATTCTGTACCATTGATCTGTTTTTGTGCCAATACTACACTGCTTTGATTACTATAGCTTTGAAGTATAGTTTAAAGTCAGGGAGAGTGATACCTCAAGCTTTGTTTTTCTTTCTCAATATTGTTTTGGCTGTTCAGGATCTTTTGTGGTTCCATAACAATTTTTGTATTCTTTATTCTAGTTCTGTGAAAAATGCCATTGGTAAATTGATAGGAATTGCATTGAATTTGTAGATTGCTTTGGGAAATATGGACATTTTAACAGTATTAATTCTACTAAACTAGGAGCACAATATATCTTTCTATTTATTTGTGTCATCTTCAATGTCTTTCCTTAATGTCTTATAGTTTTCAGAGTATGTGTCTTGCACCTCTTTCATTAAATTTATTCTTATGAATTTTATTCTTTTTTATGCAATTTTTAATGGGATTTTTCTCTTATTTCAAGTTATGGCCTTTTCTTATCTGCTTAAAAAAGTCCCTTTAACATTTCCTGTGAGGCCAGTTCAGTGATTATAAACTCCATTAATTTTTGGTTGTCTGGGAAACTCTATTCCTCTTTTTCAATTTTGAATGATAAACTTGCCAGATAGAGCAACCTTGGTTATGTTTCTTTTTTTTTACTTTAAGTTCTTTGAATATATCATGCAACTTCCGTTGGCCTGCATAGCTTCTGCTGACAAATATGTTGATAGTCTTATTGGGATTTCCTTATACATAACTAGTTGTTTTTCTCTTCCTGCTTTTAAAATTCTCTCTTTAGCTTTAAATTTGACATTTTTTAATCAGACTATGTCTTGGTGTAGATCTCCATGGGTTCATCCTATTTGGGGCTTTCTGTACTTTCTGGACTTCCATGTTTGTTTCCTTCCCCATGTTAAGGAAATTTTGAATCATCATTTTATTTTTTAAAATAATTTATTTATTTTATTTATTTATTTTTGGCTGTGTTGGGTCTTCGTTGCGGTGAGTGGGCTTTTCATGGTGGTGGCTTCTCTTGTTGCAGAGCACAGGCTCTAGGCATGTGGGCTTCAGTAGTTGTGTCATGCAGGCTCAGTAGTTGTGGCTCGCTGGCTCTAGAGCACAGGCTCAGTAATTGTGGTGCATGGGCCCAGTTGCTCCGCAGCATGTGGGATCTTCCCAGACCAGGGCTCGAACCCGTGTCCCCTGCATTGGCAGGTGGATTCTCAACCACTGTGTCACCAGGGAAGCCCTAAATCATTAATTTTAAAAATAATTTTTCTATCCCGTTTTCTCTTTTTTCTCCTTCTGGGACACTTATCATGGGAATCTTAGTACACTTTATGTTGTCCCAGAATTTTCTTAAACTATCTCACTTATTTAATTTTTTGTGTTTTTGCTTTTCTGATCAGAAGATTTTCACTATCCTGTCTTCCAGATCACCGATCCATTCTGTATCATCTAATCTGTTGTTGATTCCCTCTAGTGTATTCTTCATTTCAGTTATTGTATTTTTCAGCTCAGATTGATTCTTACTTATATATTTTAACTCTTTCTTGAAGTTCTCTCTGGGTTTATCTATTCAACTGATTTCAGTGAGCATCTTTATGATCATTGCATGGAATTTTTAATCACATGGATTATTATCCTCATATCTGTAGGGTATTTTCTGAGGTGTTGTTGTGTTATTTCCTTTGAAACATATTTCTCTTTTCCCTCATTTGGCTTGGCTCTCTGTGTTTGTTTCTATGTATTAGGCAAAACTGCTACCTCTTTCATGCGTGAAGGAGCAGCCTGTGTAGGTGATGATACTGATCATTCAAAACTGCCCTAGCTCTAAGTTTCTCAATTCTGGGTGGTTGTCTATATCACCTGATTTATACTTATATGGTCCTCTTGTTGAGGGTGTGCCAAGATCTGTCAGTATTCCAAGGGGAGGAATTTTATTTAGCACCTAGTTTCAGACTGATTGAAAGCCAGACCCTCAGGCAGCAGTTTTTAAAGTATTCAGATAAAACAGAGAGAGACAAGATGGTAGAGTAGAAGGAGCTTCAGCTGACCTCCTCTCATGGGCACACCAAAATCACAACTAATTGCTGAATAAACATCAATAAAAAAGACTGAAATCTACCAAAATAGATATTCTACATCCAAAGACATAAAGAAGAAACCACAAGATGGTAGGAAGTGTGCACTCACAATACAATCAAATCCAATACTCCCCTGGTGGGTGACACACAAACTGGAGAATAATTATATCACAGAATTGCTCCCACAGGAGTGAAAGCTCTGAGACCCACGTCAGGTTCCCATCCTGGGGATCTGACATCAGTAAGGGGAACCCCCAGGTAATTTCTCTTTGAAGGCCAGTGGGGCTTAACTGCAGAACTTCCACAGCACTGGGGGAAACAGACAATCCACACTTAAAGAGTGCACACAACATCTTGCATGCACCAGGACCCAGGGCAAAGGCAGTAACTTCTCAGGAACCAGGGCCAGACCTACCTGCTGGTCATGAAGTGTCTCCTGGGGAAGCAGGGGGAAGCTGTGGCTCACCGTGGGGACATAGACACTGATGGTGGAAATATTGGGGAGTATCCATCTGCATGAATTCTCACTGGAGGCTGACATCTTGCTTCAGTCACTAGCACCAAGACGTGGCCCCACCCACCAGTTTGTAGGCTCCAGTGCTGGGATGCCTCAGGCCAAACCAGCAACAGGGCAGGAGCACAGACCCACCGATCAGCAGACAGGCTGCCTAAAGAATTCCTGAGCCCAGAGCCACCTCTAGGCATGTCCTTTGACATGACCCTGCCAACCAGAGGGCCAAGAGCCAGCTCCATCCACTGGTGGGCAAGCAATGGTCTCTCCCACCAGGAAGCCTGCACAAACCTCTAGACCAGCCTCACCCACCAGGGGGCAGACAACAGTAGCAAGAAAAATATGATCCTGAAGCCTGCAGAGTGGAGTCTGCAGACACAGAAATTTAGACAAAATGAGAGGCAAAGGATGTTCCAGAAGACAGAACAAGATTAAACCCCAGAAGAACAACTAAGTGAAGTGGAGATAAGGAATCTATCCAAGAAAGAGTTCAGAGTAATGATCATAAGTATGATCCAAGAACTCAGGAAAAGAATGAATGCAGAGAGAGAAGTTACAAAAATTGTTTTTTTAAAAAAGAGAAAAAGTAAAGAACAACCAAACAGAGTTGAAGAACACAATAACTGAAATGAAAAATAAACTATTTATTCTGCTATTGAAGGAATCAATAGCAGAATAAATTACGCAGAAAAATGGATCAGTGAGCTGGAAGACAGATTGGTGAAAATCACTGCCATGGAACAGAATAAAAAGAAAAAAAGAATGAAAAGAAATGAGGACAGTTTAAGGGACCTCTGGAACAACACCAAACACATTAACATTTTCATGATAGAGGTCTCAGAAGGTAAAGAGAGAAAGAAAGGGGCTGATATGAATAGATATTAGCTGAAAAGTTTCCTAACATGGGAAAGTAAACAGTCACCCAAGTCCGGGAAGCACAGAGAGTTCCATACAGGATTAACTCAAGGAGGAATATGCCAAGACACATATTAATCGAATTGACAAAAAATTAAAGATAAAAAGAAAACATTAAAAGCAACAAGGGAAAAGCAACAAATAACATAAAAGGGAACTCCCCTAAGTCTCTCAGCTGATTTTTTTTCAGCAGAAACTTCAGGCCTTAAGGGAGTGGCATAATATCTTTAAAGTGACGAAAGGGAAAAACCTCCACTGAGAATATTCTACCCAGAGATTAGCTCAAGATGGAAGAATAGAAGGCGTTTGCTCAACCCTTTCCAATGAAAACGCCAAAATCACAACTAACTGCTGAATGACCATCAACAACAAAATGCCTGAACTTACCAAGAAAGATAGTCTACATCCAAAGGCGAAGAAGAACCCACAATGAGATGGTAGGAGGAATGCAATCAAGATAAAATCATATCCCATACCAACTGGGTGGGCAGCCCACAAACTGGAAAACAATTATACCACAGAAGGTATCCCACAGGAGAGAAAGTTCTGAGCCCCACGTAAGGCTTTTCAGCCTGGGAGTTTGGCAATGGGAAGAGGAGTCCTCAGAGAATCTGGCATTGAAGGCCAGTGGTGTTTGATCACAGAATTTCTACAGGACTGGGGGAAACAGAAACTCTACTCTTGGAGGGTATACACAAAGTCTTGTGTGCACCAGGACCCAGGGAAAAAAAGCAGTGACCCCATAAAAGACTTGTTCAGACCTACCTGCTAGTATTGGAGGGTCTCCTGCAGAGGTGGGGGCAGCTGTGGCTCACTGCAGGGACAAAAACACAGGCAACAGCAGTTCTGGAAGTACCCATTGGCGTAAGCCATCCCTGAGGCCGCCATTAGACACACCCACCAGCCTGTAGTTTGCAGTGCTGGGTCACCTGAGGCCAAAAAACCAACAGCATGGGAACACAGGCCACCCATCAGCAGACAAGTGTATTAAAGTCTCCCTGAGCATAGCCCGGCCCACCAGATGGACAAGATCCAGCTCCAACCACCACTGGGCAGGAATCAGCCCCTTCCATTAGGAAGCCTGTACAAGCCTCTTAGACAGCCTCATTCACCAAAAGAACTACAATCCTGCAACCTGTGGAAGAGAAACTGCAATCACAGAAAGTTAGTTAAAATTAGACAGCAGAGGAATATATCCCAGATGAAGGAACAAGATGAAACCCCAGAAGAACAACTAAGTAAAGTGGAGATAGCCAACCTATCAGGAAAAGAATTCAGAATAATATTAGTGAAGATGATCCAAGATCTGGGGAAAAAAATGGAGGCAAGGATCAAGAAGATACAAGAAATTTTAACAAAGACCTAGAAGAACTAAACAACAAACAAACAGTGATGAAGCAAAAAACTGAAATGAAGAGTACACTAGAAGGAATCAATAGCAGAATAAGTGAGGCAGAAGAACGGATAAGTTACCTGGAAGATGGAAATCGCTGCCAGAAAACAGAATAAACAATAAAGAATGAAAATAAATCAGGACAGTCTCAGAGACCTCTGGGACAACATTAAACACACAAACATTCACATTACAGGGGTCTCAGAAGGAGAAGAGAGAGAGAAAGGGCCTGAGAAAATATTTGAAGAGATTATAGTTGAAAACTTCCCCAACATGGGAAAGGAAATAATCAGTCAAGTCCAGGAAGCACAGAGAGTCCCATACAGAATAAATCCAAGGAGAAACATGCCAAGACACATATTAATCAAACTAACAAAAATTAAACACAAAGAAAAAATATTAAAGCAGCAAGGGAAGAGCAACAAATAAAATACAAGGGAACCCCCATAACGTTATCTGCTGACTTCTCAGCAGACACTCTGCAGGCCAGTACAGATTGGCATGATATATTTAAAGTGATGAAAGGGAAAAACCTACAACCGAGAATACTCTACCCAGCAAGACTTTCATTCAGATTTGGCAGAGAAATCAAAAGTATTACAGGGAAGCAAAAGCTAAGAGAATTCAGCACCAACAGACCACCTTTGTAACAAATGCTAAAGAAACTTCTCTAGGCTGGAAAGAGACCAGCAACTTAAAACAACATTGTACATATATAGACTGCTATATCAAAACCTCATGGAACAGCAAATGCAAAAAGTACAATAGATACACACACAAAAAAGAAAAAGCAACCCAAACACAACACTAAAGATGATCATCAAACCACAAGAGAAGAAAACAAAAGAGGAAAGGTAGAAAAAAGACCTACAAAAACAAACTAAAAACAATTTATAAAATGGCAATAGGAACATACATATTGATAATTACCTGAAATATAAATGGATTAATTGCTACAACCAAAAGACATAGACTAGGTGAATGGATACAACAACAAGACCCATATATATGCTATCTACAAAAGACCCACTTCAGACCTAGTGACACATACAAACAAAGTGAGGGAATGGAATAATGTATTCCACACAAATGGAAGTCAAAAGAAAACTGGAGTAGAAATACTCATATCAAACAAAATGGACTTTAAAATAAAGACTGTTACAGGAGACAAAGACTGACACTACATAATGTTCAAGGGATCAACCCAAAAAGAAGATATAACAGTTGTAAATATTTATGTACTCAACATAGGAGCACCTCAATTTATAACACAAATACTAACAGCCATAAAAGGAGAAATTGAGAGTAACACAATAATAATGGGGAAATTTAACACTGCCCCCCTTTCATAAATGGACAGATCATCCAGATAGAAAATCAAATAGAAAACACAGTCCTTAAATGACACATTAGACCAGATGGACTTAAATGATATTTACAGAGCATTCCATCCAAAAGCAGCAGAATACACGTGCTTCTCAAGTGCACATGGAACACTCGCCAGGATTAATCACATGCTGGGCCACAAAGTGAGCCTTGGTAAATTTAAGAAAACTGAAATCATGCCAAACATCTTTTCTGATCACAACGCTATGAAATGAGAAATCAGGTACAAGAAAAAAAAAAAGTAAAAAAAGCCCAAACACGTGGAAACTATACAATGTACTACTAATCAACCAATAGATAACTGAGGAAATCAAAGAGGAAATCAAAAAATACCAAAAGACAAATGAAAAAGAAAGCACAATAATCCAAAACTTATGGGACACAGCAAAAGCAGATCTAAGAGGGAAGTTTATAGCAATACAATCTTACCTCAGGAAATAAGAAAAATCTCAAATGAAAAACCTATCCTTACATACAAAGCAAATAGAGAAAGAAGAACAAACAAAAAACAAAGTTAGTAGAAGGAAAAAAAATCATAACTATCAGAGCAGAATTAAATGAAAGAGAGATGTAAATAACAAAGATCAATGAAACTAAAGCCTGGTTCTTTAAGAAAGTAAACAAACTTGATTATTCTTTAGCCAGACTCATCAAGAAAAAAGACGAAGAGGAGTCAAATCAATGAAATTAGAAATGAAACAGAAGAAGTTACAACAGACATCTCAGAAATACAATGGATCATAAGAGATTACTGCAAGCAATTATATGACAATAAAATGAACAACCTAGAAGAAATGGACAAATTATTACAAAGTTACAATCTCCCAAGACTGAACCAGGAAGAAATAGAATATATGAACAACCCAATCACAAGTACAGAAATTGAAACTGTGATTTAAAAATTCCCAACCAACAAAAGTCCAGGACCAGAAAGTTTCACAGGTGACTTCTATCAAACATTTAGAGAAGACATAACACATATCCTTCTGAAACTATTCCAAAAAAATGCAGAGGAAATAAAACAAGCAAACTCATTCTACGAGGCCACCATGACCCTGATACCAAAACCAGCTTCTACACACTGTCCCCCAAGTTGAAATGTTAGGCGTAGCTGTTTTGCACTGGGGACAGTGGTCTGAAGTGCTGGGTTCAAGGTCTCTGCACACAGCATCTCATGAGCAAGTGAAACTAGACTTACATTAAGGAAAAGAAAAGCTGCTGCTGAGGCAACCAGAAATTTGTGGGCTCTCACCAACACATGCATATCCAACATGGCAGTGCTTCATGCAGATTGTGATGCAAACCACTCATCTACTGCTCTGCGATTTCCTGCAGAGGTAGAGATTTGGTAACCCTGTACATGTACATGTACAGCTCAGTACACAATCCAGAAGCACAGAGGAGTTAATGTCCCTGGAGAGAGAGGGTCTTGGTGCTCCGGCCAGGTGTCAGACCTGAGCCTCTGAGGTGGGACAGCTGAGTTCAGGATATTGGTCCACCAGAGACTTCCTGGCCACACGTAATATCAAATGGTCAGCTCTCCCAGAGATCTCCATCTCAACACTAAGACCCAGCTCCACTCAATGACCAGCAAGCTACAGTGCTGGACAACCTATGCCAAACAAATAGCAGCAAAGGAACACAACCTCACCCATTAACACAAAGACTGCCTAAAATAATAACAAGTTCACAGACACGCCAAAACACACCACTGGACATGGTCCTGCCCACCTGAAAGACAACATCGAGCCTCATCCACCAGAACACAGGCACCAGTTCCCTCCACCAGGAAGCCTACACAGCACACTGAACCAAACTTACCCACTGAGGGCAGACACCAAAAACAACAGAAACTATGAACGTGCAGGCTGCGAATAGGAGACCTAAAGCAGAGTAAGTTAAGAAAAATGAGAAGACAGAGAAATATGCAGCAGATGAAGGAGCAAGGTAAAAACACACAATACCAAACAAATGAAGAGGAAATAGGCAGTCTACCTGAAAAGAATTCAGAGTAATGTTACTAAAGATGATCCAAAATCTTGGGAATACAAAGGAAAAAATACAAGAAAGGTTTAACAAGGAACTAGAAGACCTAAAAAGCAAACAAACAGTGATGAACAACACAATAAATGAAATTAATAATTCTCTAGAAGGAATCAAAAGCAGAATAACTGAGGCAGAAGAACGGGTAAGTGACCTGGAAGATAAAATACTGTAAATAACTACCAGAGAGCAGAATAAAGAAAAAAACAACGAAAACAATTTAGGACAGTTTCAAAGAACTCTGGGACAACATTAAATGCACCAACATTCGAATTATAGGGGAAGCAGAAGAAGAAGAGAAAAAGAAAGGGACTGAGAAAATATTTGAAGAGATTATAGTTGAAAACTTACCTAATATGGAGAAGGAAATAGTCAATTAAGTCCAGGAAGTGCAGAGAGTCCAACAGAGGATAAATCAAAGGAGAAAAATGTCAAAACATATATTAAACAAACTATCAAAAAGTAAATAGAAAAAATATTAAAAGCAGCAAGGGAAAAGCCACAAATACCATACAAGGGAATCCCCATAAGATTAACCGCTGATCTTTCAGCAGAAACTCCTCAAGCCAAAAGGGAGTGGCAGGACATATTTAAAGTGATGAAAGGAAAAACATACAACCAAGATTATTCCACCAAGCAAGGGTCTCATTCAGATTTGATGGCAAAATTAGAACGTTTAGAGACAAGCAAAAGTTAAGAGAATTCAGCACCACAAAACCAGCTTTACAGCATATGCGAAAGGAACTTCTCTAGGATGGACACACAAGAGAAAGAAAAGACCTACAATAACAAACCCAAAACAATTAATAATATGGTAATAGGAACATACATATGAATAATGACCTTATAAGAAAATGGATTAAAATTGCAACCAAAAGACATGGACTGGCTGAATGG